>NC_057801.1:700839625-701013506 GCF_018294505.1 Triticum aestivum
CCACCTAAAGCCATTAACTAGGGTCTAGGGTGGCTCGGGGTCGACGAAACCACCTAAAGCCATCATTTTGGGTTTTGGTGGCTCGGGGTCGACAGAACCACCTGTCGTGGTTCTAGGTCTGACAGTAGTGTAGGGGGGTACTAATGGAGAGGCAACATCTTAGCTATGGAGTAGTTGTACACGCAAGAGTTTTACGAGTTCAGGCCCTTCTCGGAGGAAGTAACAGCCCTACGTCTCGGTGCCCGGAGGCGGTTGACTGGATTATACGTGTGTGAGTTACAGGGGTGCGAACCCTTTACATTGAGGAGGGGGTGGCTTATATAGAGTTCGTCAGACCCCTCCAGCCCTCAGTCATGCAGAGTTTAAAGTACATTAAGACAGGGGGTTACTGGTAACGCCCACATAAAGTGTTATGAAGACCATTAAGGCTACTTAATGACAGATCGTTACCCGCAGAGTGACTTTAGATCTCCTGGCCGTCGAGTGATTGGCTTCATGGTCAAGTGACTAGCTTCATGGTCGAGTGTTTTCGCGTTCGTCGAGTGGAACACCTCTAGGTCGACTGACAGGTGGTTTCTTCTAGAGATGTCCTTGGGTAGGGTAGTTTGGACAGGTCCATGACCCTACCCTAGGTACATAACTCCATCATTAGCCCCCGAATGGATCGAGGTTTGAGTGGGGAAGGAGTTGAGAATTCTTCTGACCCATTTTTCGTGCTATGAGTATGTCTTGTCTTGGATCAATGAACTTTAGGTGATGGTGTCAACTTCTTTTTCAGTCGCCTTGATCCATTCTTTATATCTGTCGAGTGAAGTTTTCGCTTGGAGAGCTCCGAGTGGTAGAGCGGAGGAGATCTTCCGCCTGCCGAGTTGTTCTGCAACCCGCGGATTTCGTGGGATTCGAATTTTGGTAATTGCGCGGGACGGGGCGAGACCGCAGCAATCGGACGGCATAAGGCAGGGACGCCTCGATCTCCGCGCCACCTTTTTCACCACGTATCGTGCGCGCGACTGTTGCAGGATTTGACAGGATCGCCCGGGCCTACATGTCAGCCACTCGGAAGCAGCCTTATATAAAGCGCCGGACGGTTTTTTTGAACAGTGCGCCCTCATTCCCCCCTCTCTTCTCCAGATTTCTCCGCCGCGCTCGCCTCTGCCCTAGCGCCGCTACTTCGTGCATGCTTCGCCGGCGACAATGGTGAAGGAGAAGACGGCGTCTTTGGAGCGGGCGAAGAAGGCGACGGCGAAGGCAATGGGAAGACCGACCAGTCGGGGCGGATCCTCGTCGTGGACCGGTCTGCCGCAGGGCTGGATCCAGGGCGACTGGATCCGCTCGACCATCCGCCAGAAGGATCTTGATGACCTGGCCGATGAGGGACTGATCCCTCATGGATCGGCGAGGCTCCCGGGAAGGAGTGGCATCCGCAGCCTCAAGAGGGTGAGTGTGTTCTCTTAGCCACTCATGTTGACCGCGGGTTTTCTTTGCCGCCCCACCCTTTCTTTCGGGGGTTTCTGAACTTCTTTGGGGCACAACTCCACCACTTCACACCCAACTCCATCGTGTATCTCGCTGCCTTTGTATCTTTGTGTGAGAATTTCTTGGGTTGCCGGCCGCATTGGGGCCTTTTCAAACACATCTTCACCTGTCGCTCCCAAACGGTGAAAAAAGGCCAATCCGAGTGACGAGAGAACCCAGGTGATCCAGATGTGCGGGGGTCTTGGAGTCCAAATGATGGGTAAAAGTGCCTTTCCAGCCATGGTCCTTCCTAATTTGGTCCGAGGGTGGCAGTCGACCTGGTTCTACTGCCAAGACCAGCCGACGCCAGGGCAGTCGACTGGACTCCCTCCTTTCTCCGTGGATCGAGTGAGCAAGCCGTCCTCTCTGAAGGTGGTCCCAGAGGAGAAGGCTCAGGTTAAGGTGCTGGTCGAGCGTGTAGTCCAACTCATCCGTGACGGGGCGACTAGCATGGATCTTCTGGAGGTTTTCTCCGCCGACGCATTCAACCACTTTAGTATAGAGACCATCCGATGTGGATGTATTCTGGCACTGAAGACACCACTCGGGTCCACCCGGAGGAGGTCGAGGATGCCACACTGGAGAGCTGGATGACTGCCATCACAGGGAACAAGGACAACCCCCGAGGAGCGAGGAGGATCCCTCCACTCGACCAATCATACGAGCCATACAAGGTCCGATTCTGTTTCTCCGACTGTGATCCTACTTCTTTCATTCTGTTTTGCTAGAGTTCGGTCGATTGGGTTTTCATCTTTAACTTTGAATCCTTCTTGTAGCTCCACCTCATGTCATTGATCTCCCTGATGATGACGATGAGGAGCCACTGAGGCAGAGGAGGAACAAGAAGGTGCCTGCTGGCAAGGCTGCTCAGGTTGGATCAGCACCTGAGATGCTGGTTCCGCGGGGGGGGGGGGGCAACGTCACTCGGGCTACCGTGTCTTTTGCTGTGCCGCTGATGAGTGCTCGCCCTTCGTCGCCGAGTGCTGATCCGCCTTCCCTTTTCACCACACACCACGTCCTAGAGGACCAAGCAGGTGCTGCTAAGGAAGCTATACGCCAAGTAGGGGTCATGATGGAATAGGTGAAGGCGATCCGAGACGCCAGCCAAGCAGCTTACACTAGGAGAAAAAGGGTCAAATGTGAGACACATTAGTCCCGGTTTGTAACAGAACCGGCACTAATGTGTCCATTAGTGCCGGTTCCAACGGCTAGCCGGGAGGAGCTCTTTAGTATCGGTTCGTGGCAAACCTTTAGCACCGGTTCATGCCATGAACCGGTACTAATGAGAGTGGTGGAAGGATGTTGTCAGAGTGGGGCCCTTCCAGCACCTGTAGTACCGGTTTGTGGCATGAACCGGTACTAAAGGTCGTCCTATATAAATCCTTCGTCCACCCGCACTCTGTTCTTCCCCCTTTCCCCTCTCCCTCTCCTCTGTTCTTCCCTTCTTCCTCTCGAGTTCATCACAAAATTTGCCCCAAATTTGTCAAGATTTGCAGGCCTTCATCCATTCAAATGATCACCAAGGTTAGCAACTTTGTCCTTTCATCTCTCATTGCTAGATTAGCTCTTGCATTGGTTTATATAGTGATTAGTTGTGGATTTTAGTAATTTGGGAGGAATTATATGTGGTAATATTTGATTTATATGCAATTTGAGGTTAAAATAACACTTAGTTTGCATATGTAGGTGTGGTTTACTTAGTGCCTTCTAAATCTCCGTTGTAACCACCGTCGATCGCCCGCACCGTCCCGTTGCCGGCACCACCTTGTGGTGAGCCTCTTGTTCATGAAATTTTATATAAAAAATTGATGTTTGTGTGATTTGGATATATAGTTACTCGTATAATAATTATCTTACCCGTATGTTGTTTGTTATACATAGTGCCATGGTTTTGATATCCGTCCCCGTCGGCCCTCGTCCTTGTTATGATTCGGATGTGGTATATTCTCTTTTAAAACTATTTGTTGCATTTCATGTTTATGACAAATTATGCCCATCAAGTTGACATAGATATTTTTATCTAGGAGGTATGTGAACCGGAAATTCCAACCGACCCTATTGTTGAGAGGTTAAATTTAGTTGGAAGAGAAAACGAGTACTTGAAAGAAAAATTGAAAAGAATTGAGGGGGAGATGATGGAATTAGAGTTGCATGTTGCCAATGTCGTCGATGATCACAAGATCAAGATGGATAAAATGCGCTTGAAGATTAGAAAGATTAGAAAATATGCCATCGATAGTGAGGCTTGGTATCATTATGCTGTTGGATCAATTGTTACCTTAGTTGTGATCTTGATCGCATTTGTTGTTGCATTTAAATGCTTTAGCTAGAGCGTTATTTGTTTGTTGCATTTAAGTGTTGTATGAACTTTATGTATGAACTTGTATTAATTTGGTCTATTCGGTGTTGTGTAATGAAGATGAGCCGGCAATGGATGTACGATGACCGATGCTCTCCCCAGTTCGTTGAGGGCGTGCATACTTTTCTGCTTGCGGCTGAGGCAAACAAGCGGGCGGATGGTTTTATGCCTTGTCCATGTGCTGGCTGTAAGAATGGTCGCAATTACTCTACGTCAAGAACCATTCACGTCCACCTGTTTGAGTCCGGTTTCATGCCCCACTATAATGTTTGGACCAAGCACGGAGAAAGAGGGGTTATGATGGAAGACAATGAAGAAGAAGAGGACGACGACAGCTATCCTGGCCATGGGTTCCCTGAATACGATGATACAACAATGGGGGAAGAAGCTGAGCCGGTAATGCGGGAAGAAGCTGAGCCGGCAATGCGGGAAGAAGCTGAAGAAGAGGCATCAGATGAGCCCGTTGATGATCTAGGTCGGGCCATTGCCGATGCAAAGAGAAATTGCGCAAGTGATTTGGAGAAGAAGAAGTTGCAGCGCATGTTAGAGGATCACAAAAAATTGTTGTACCCAAATTGCATAGGTGACAAGAAAAAGATGGGCACCACACTGGAATTGCTGGAATGGAAGGCAGAGAATGGTGTATCTGACAAGGGATTTGGAAAGTTGCTGGTAATGATAAAGGATATGCTTCCAAAGGACAACAAATTGCCCGAGAGTACGTACGAAGCAAAGAAGGTTGTCTGCCCTCTAGGGTTAGAGGTGCAGAAGATACATGCATGCCCTAATGATTGCATCCTCTACCGCGGTGAGTACGAGGATTTGAACGCTTGCCCGGTATGTGGTGCATTGCGCTATAAGATCAGCCGCGATGAGCATGGTGATGTCGAGGGCGAGCGCCCCAGGAAGAAGATTCCTGCCAAGGTGATGTGGTATTCTTCTATAATACCACAGTTGAAACATTTGTTCCAAAACAAAGAGCATGCCAAGGCGATGCGATGGCACAGAGAAGACCGTAAGAAAGACGGAAAGTTGAGAGTACCAGCTGACGGGTCGCAGTGGAGAAAAATCGAAAGAAAGTACGGGAAGGAGTTTGCAGATGATGCAAGGAGCGTATGGTTTGGTCTAAGCGCAGATGGCATTAATCCTTTTGGGGAGCAGAGCAGCAACCATAGCACCTGGCTTGTGACTCTATGTTTGTATAACCTTCCTCCTTGGTTGTGCATGAAGCGGAAGTTCATTATGATGCCAGTGCTCATCCAAGGCCCTAAGCAACCCGGAAATGACATTGATGTGTACCTAAGGCCATTAGTTGAAGAACTCTTACAACTGTGGAATGGAACAGGTGTACGTGCATGGGATGAGCACATGGGGGAAGAATTTGACCTAAAGGCGTTGCTGTTCGTGACCATCAATGATTGGCCTGCTCTCAGTAACCTTTCAGGACAGACAAACAAGGGATACCGCGGATGCACGCACTGTTTGGATGATACCGACAGTATATATTTGAATAGTTGTAAGAAGAATGTGTACCTGGGACATCGTTGATTTTTTCCGAGCAGGCATCCCGTAAGAAAGAAAGGCAAGCATTTCAAACGTGAGGCGGATCACCGGACGAAGCCTCGCCACCGTACTGGTGCTGATGTACATGATATGGTCAAGGATTTGAAGGCGATATTTGGAAAGGGTCCTGGCGGACAACCTGTTCCAAAGGACACTAACGGACACGCACCCATGTGGAAGAAGAAATCTATATTTTGGGACTTGCCATATTGGAAAGACCTAGAGGTCCGCTCCGAATCGACGTGATGCACATGACAAAGAATCTTTGCGTGACCCTGCTTGGCTTCTTGGGCATGTATGGGAAGACAAAAGATACACCTGAGGCACGGGAGGACCGGCAACGTATGCACGGAGAAGACGGCATACATCAGGGTGATGCAAGCTACGCTCTTACCAAAGAAGAGAAGGAAATCTTCTTTGAATGCCTGCTCAGTATTAAGGTACCATCTGGCTTCTCGTCGAATATAAAGGGAATAATAAACATGGCAGAGAAAAAGTTCCAGAACCTAAAGTCTCATGACTGCCACGTGATTATGACGCAACTGCTTCCGGTTGCATTGAGGGGGCTTCTACCGGAAAATGTTCGATTAGCCATTGTGAAGCTATGTGCATTTCTCAATGCAATCTCTCAGAAGGTAATCGATCCAGAAATCATACCAAGGTTACAGAATGATTTGGTGCAATGTCTTGTCAGTTTCGAGTTGGTGTTCCCACCATCCTTCTTCAACATCATGACGCACGTCCTAGTTCACCTATGCGAAGAGATTAATGTTTTGGGTCCTGTATTTCTACACAATATGTTCCCCTTTGAGAGGTTCATGGGAGTCTTAAAGAAATATGTTCATAACCATGCTAGGCCAGAAGGAAGCATCTCCAAGGGCCATCAAAATGAGGAGGTCATTGAGTTTTGTATTGACTTTATTCCTGACCTTAAGCCGATTGGTGTTCCTGAATCGCGGCATAAGGGCAGACTGGATGGAAAAGGCACGCTAGGAGGGGAACAAATAATATGTATGGACACAAAGGGACACACGCGAAGAAAAAGTTTCACACCCAAAGATCTGGGATGTGATCGGCTTCACTAGCTATCATCACTTTCTCCTGTGTTTCGCACCGAGAGGGGAATCTCTGTAATAGTTAGGGTAGTTATGTGTTTTGGCATTTGAAACGCGAAGAAATTTTATGTGCAAACAAATTCACACTAATTTCAAATAATTCAAAATTTAAACTATTCAAATTTGAAAACTACGGGCACTAACAGAAAAAATAGCAGAAAAGAAAGAAAAACTATAGCTGAAAAGAAAAAAACTATATAAAAAACTACTCAAAAATAAATAGAAGAAAATAAATATAGCAGAAAATAAAAAACTACTCAGAAATAAATAGAAGAAAAAATAAAGCAGAAAAGAAAAAAATTATATTTGCTATTTTTCAATCGTTTACAAAATGACCGTGAAATTGAAAATCACTACAAAATGAACTCTGAAAATGTTGAATTTTGGCAAACTAGATGAAAAACTACTCACAAATAAATATAAGAAAATAAATATAAAATAAAAGAAAAATCTATACAAAAAACTACGCAAAAATAAATAGAAGAAAATAAAGCAGAAAATAAAAAAACTATAAAAAAAATTGGGGCGCTGCCCTGTGGGCCTGATAGGCCACATGTGTGTAATTACCGGCCTTAAAGGCCCAGCAAACTCACAGGGCAGCGCGCAGAGTTTAGGCCCACAAGCCTGCTAGCTACATAGAGGAGTTCGAAGTGGTAACCGTGGTTGGGTTTATAAACCAGTGCGGCTGCCCTTCGCCTGGTGAGGTGGGACTAAACTTTGCGGTGGCAGCGCGACCCCTTTAGTACCGGGTCCTGGCACAAACCGGTACTAAAGGGGGGGGGTCCTTTAGTACCGTTTTGTGCCACCACCCGGTACTAAAGGGGGTCGCTTCCCGCCGCTTGGCCTGGCCAAAACAGGCCTTTAGTACCGGTTGGTGGCTCCAACCGGTACTAAAGGTGCCTTCTATATATACTCGACTTACGAAATTTTCATTCTTCCTCTATTTCCGTCGTCTCCGTCGCCATCGCGCCCCCGTCCCCGTCGCCGCCCTTGTCTCCGTCACCGCCCCCGTCCCTGTCGCCGCCGTCGTCTCCGTCGCCGCCCCCGTCCCCGTCGCCGCCGTCATCTCCGTCGCCGCCCCGGGCCCGCCCCGTCCCTGTCGCCGCCCTCGTCTCCGTCGCCGCCCCCGTCCCCGTCGCCACCCCCGTCCCCGTCGCCGCCGTCGCCTCGCCGTCGCCGTCGCCCCGCTGTGAGCTCTCCCCCTCTAACCTCTCTCCCTCGCCCCCGGCGGCCACCATGGGCGCCGCCCCTCCCGGCCCCGAGCACACACACACACACACACACAAGCATGAATTAGTATATAATTTAGATTATTTAGATTATTATTGTTTTAGTTATCAAAACACACACACACACACAAGCATGAATTAGTATATAATTTAGATTATTTAGATTATTATTGTTTTAGTTATCAAAATTTTTTATATGGAACACACACACACACACACATATGTATGAATTAATGCATGTATATATTAGTATATATGTATTTTGTATGTTTAATTAGTTTAGATTATTTATTATTGTTTTAGTTATCAAAGAATTTTATATGGAAATTAGTGTTTAATTAGTATGGAAATTTTTTATGTTTAATTAGTATATAATTTAGATTATTATTATTAGTATATAATTAGTGTTTAATTAGTATGGAAATTTTTTATATAATGTTGTTTTTCAGTTTTTTAATGGATGTATAGAAGTTGTGTTTTCTGTTTTTAGTGTTAGATGCTTAATTAGTATGAAATAGTATATAGATTTTTGAAATAGTAGAAATGTTAGAAATTTTAGTTATCAAAATCCAATCATTAAAAAATATTACTTTTTGCGGGCATATAGATAGTATTTGTTCTCGACGATGCCCGGCCCGCATCCTCGCCGTCGACCCGTCCGCGACGACGTCCAGCCGACCCATGTCCGGGACTGGGCTCCGCCGGGCTGGCACTGGGAGGTGCTGCCTGGAGGGGCGCGCCGCTTGATGAGGAACCCGGCCCCGGGTCCCGTCGTCGACCCTGATCTCGTTTGGTGGCGTTCGCGTGGGCCAGTTTCGGTGCGGAGGGACCCGGCCCCGCCGGAGGTGGTACGTCGCCGTGTCAGGGAGGAGGACGAGCACGTCCATCGCTACATGGTTGCGTTAGAGGGCGGCAGGTTCTCCAATACCTGGCAGTATCTTCGGGGATCTCACTTCAGCTATGATCCTGTGAGGGTTCCTTCTCTTTGGGTGTCCACCGCCCGCGCCGCAGGAACCGCGAGTGTCCTAGATTCTTCTGTAGTATTCGATCTTTAATTAGCTAGCCAGTGATGTACTATTCAATATTATATATTATTCGAGACGATGTATTCGAGATTATATCTATTATTCTAGACGAAGTATTCGAGATTATATCTATTATTCGAGACGATGTAATTTGAATACTAAATTGTTTTATATTTCTTTTGAATTAGTTAAATAAAAGCTATGGCAGACAATACCGACAGAGAGGGAGAACAGACCATGTTCGATATGATACGCGGGCCAGATGATGATCAGAATGAAGAAGATTATGACGGCTCCGAATTTCTAAACAACACCGGAGAGGGTGATATGATATTCGATCGCGACGACCGAATTGATGAAGTCATGAACTACGATTATGACGATGACGAAGAACATGTTGATCCTGAAACAACAAAGACCGGCGAGGTATATATATTTATATAAGCAGGTATCTGGTGATCATCACATGTTTTAAATGACTTGAAGATATATTAACGAATCGATCTTTGTTCTTTCAGCCATCCGGATCGAGCAAATCTTCAGGCAAAAGGACGAAACGAGGCCCGAACAAAAAGTTGAAGGAGGGCGTAAAGTACAATATCGAGGCAGTCAGACCTAATGGCGAACCATTAGCGCCTAAGAAGATTGCGGACAAGTTCGTTCGTCAGTGCGGAGTTCTTGTGAAGGACCAACTCCCGATCTCCCTTCAAGAATGGAGAGAGCCAGCAAAAGACAAAAGACAAAAAGGCAAAGAGGACGCTGCTCCACGTCCAGATGTTACTTTTGTCGACAAGAATCAAAAAGATCTGCTTTGGGATACTCTCATGGAACATTTCACCCTACCAGATCATTTCACAGAAGCAGATGTGCAGAAAGTCAAGGACGCTGCTCTTAGGAAGATGGCGGTTGCATTCAAGAACCACAAGAATCGTGAATGGGACAAGTACGTCAAGGGAGGAAGGAAGACTCCAGTATTCGAGGGAACACTAGAGAACCAACGTGCTCATTGGGACGATTTCGTGAAATTCAAGGATTCGGAATTAGCTAAGGAACGGTCGAGAATAAACAAGAAGAATGCCGAAAAAAGGATAAGTTCCATAAGCTGGGGCCAGGTGGCTATGCGGTGGCAATGCCTAAGTGGGATAAGTCTAAGAAAGAGATGGAGGATGCAGGTCCCACTCCGGTTACTAAGAGCTGGCCCCCCAGGGTCAGGACTTGGTTCTATGCGCATGGGGGGGGAGTTGGACCCGAAGACATGCAATGTTTCGACGAGGGCAAGTCTGAAGGGAGCCGACGATGCGATACTTGTTGCAATAGAAGAGGCACGATCGGGGGTGTTCCATCCCAACAGAGAGAACGACGAGCTTACGCGTGCCCTGGGAAATCCTGAACACCCAGGAAGAACACGAGGCAAGGGCGCTATTCCGTGGTGTGAGGGGTTTTCAGACTGGAACACCGACTACAGAACCCGTGTGAGAAAGAAGATTGCGGAGCAGAAGAAGAGGAAGATGGAGGAGGAGCAGAGGAAGTGGGACTACGCCTTCAAGGCCTAGAAGCAAGTCAAGCAGAATTGGTAGTCAAATTCCAGCTGCAGCAGGAGCAGATCGACTCACTTACCCAGCAAAGGGGGTCTCGGCAGCTGCAGCAGCTAGCGAATGATCCAGCATTGGATAGCACCGCCCCATCCATGCCGAGGAGCAGCGTGGATTCCGCCCCGGACGATGCAATGCTGGGTAGATACCCCATGGATGACATCACGGAGAACACTAGGTGCGAGCTACACGTCAAAATGAAGAACATATCCTTGAAGGTGGCCGACGCCGTTGCTTTTACAAATCCCCCCGAGGCAACCTTCCATTGCAACCCGATTCCAGCGGGCTATGCTCGTGTCTTGGTTGATGAGGTGGTGGACCCATATTCGGAGCTAGAGCTTGACATTCCTGGAGGTGACGACGAGCGCTTTCTCGGAGACGCCAACCATCATATCATCCTATGGAAAAAGGATTGCATCATCTTTCGAAGGCCACCGACACCGCGTCAGCCGACTCCTCGTCGAAGTCCGCCACCGAGTCAGCAGTCTCCCGCTCCTGCAAGTCCACCAAGTCCGGCAAAGTGTCAGGCCACTCCTCCTCCAAGTCCGGCAAAGTGTCAGGCCACTCCTCCTCCTCCAAGTCCGCCACAGCGTCAGACGTCCACTCCTCCTCCAAGTCCGGCACAACCTCAGGCCACTCCTCCTCCAAGTCCGGCACAACTTCAGGCGGCCACTCCTCCTCGTCCAACTCAGCCCCGTCAGCCGTCTCCGCCGCCTCAGCAATCGCAGAAGAGACACCCCGCAGCTATGGTGCGTAGCGGTACGAGTCGAGGTAGTACAGGAAGTATAGGCGGAGGCAAGCGATATAAATATGGTCCAAGCCTCACGCCTCTTCCGCAGAGGGCTTATGACAGGTCCGAGGAGGAAATCGCAGCCATATCGAAGTCCGAGGTGGAAGCCCATTTTGCACCGAAACCGCCACCGCCGCCAAGGGAGAAAGTGCCTGAGGAAACGATTGACCACTTCATTCGTATGGCTCAACCACCAGCTCCCAAGCCTGTTGACACAGACTATGAGCGCCACATCAGGAAGTTAAATCGAGCACGTCTACGTAAGGAGGCGAGCTCGGGATCGAGCAAACAAGAAGCAGCTGTCAAAAAATGCGGGAAAACCATTCCCCAGCTGGGAGAACAGGCGGCGCAATCGATCCCCTCGCTTGTTGTGCCAACAACACGTGACAGTACGCGCGCCCAATATTATTGTGGGCAAACAGTTTACGTTCCTGAGGTGGGCAATGTGGTAATAACGGAGGACCATATAATGCAGGCTGAAGTTCTCAAAATCACTGTTGGACAACTCCTCGAGATCGAGCCCATGCCTGTGCTTAGAGAGGATGAAATAAAACGGAAATATGTCCGGGGCCAACCTTTGGTCGAGCCAGACAAGGTCAAGAACCTCCCAACGAGAATGTATGAATTGCATCAATGGTACATGAACATTACCAAGATTTCCGATCGATTGTCCCTCATGGTGAATGTCAAGGAGGAGCATTACTACCATGAGAAAGCTGTGTCCGTTGAGTATTCTGAACTGTTTCAGTTATACAATCAAGACGCACTCGACAAATCTATCGTCAGTTGCTATTGTCTGTAAGTGATTTCTTTCTGTAATTTAAGTCTCAAGCTAGCTGTAGTGATCCTTTTGATCAATCATTACCTGTAATTATCCTCACTATATTCTTTTCTGTGGTATTATATGCAGGATGAAGATGTATGAAATGAGAAAAGGTGGACGCTATTGGCATTGGGTTCATTGACCCAAACACCGTTAATGAATACACATGGAAAATAGATCCACGTCATCAAAAGGCCGTAGAGGACAGCATGCTAGAGTTCTTGAAGCGCCTCAAATACAATGAAGATATACTACTTCCTTACAACTTCCAGTGAGTCACACTGTCTTGTACTACAAATTCTCTGTTTTTGCCTACTAGCTAGCTACATGTTTTTGCTTACATATGCCCGCTTAATTAAGACATGCAAACGTGTGTGCATGCAGATTTCACTGGGTCTTGTGTATCATTAAAGTTGACGCCGGAACAGTTGAAATACTGGACTCACTACTCAAAGAAAAAACTGACTATAACATCTTGTTTGGGATAGTCAACAGGTAATTTCAATCATTATTAACTATATATCTCGGCCTATTTAGTTCGTCATTTCATGATATGAACTATTTAATAACCCCTTTATTCATTTTCTTTGTCGGCGGGCAGGGCTTGGGCAAGGTTCATCAGCGTCACGGAAGGCGAATGGAAAGAAAAGCTTAAATGGGGAAGACCCAAGGTAAGTAATTAAGTAGTACTAGCTAGCTAGCTAGCTGCCATCTCTTTAATTATCATGCTTGATTAATTATTATCTGATCAAATTCCATTCTCGTAAAGGCCCTGAAGCAGGCGCAGGGGACTGATCTGTGTGCATTCTGCGTTTGCGAGAACATTCGCATGATGGCGTCCGAAAGGAGCAGATCTCAAAGACAGGAATGGGTATGCTTGTCAAAACACTATTCACAATTTTTACACCATTATCGATATCTAGTCACACAACTAATACACATGCATATTGATCTCCTTCTTAACAGTTCAGAGAGATGCGGGCGAAGCTCCTAGAAACGGAGCGCGTAGAAGCACTTCAAGAGGAAATAGCGGGATTTTTGCTCGACCAGGTCATAAATCCGAAGGAAGAATACTATTACCCGCTACCGCCCCCATGAAAATCACTTCCAATTGTCATCGTGCTCCGAAGGCACCAATTAGGCTAATGCCACTGGCTCCGAAGGCAACATGCATATGTAGGAGAAATTGTATATAGCTATACATGTGTGTATGTGTGAATTAATTAATATGATGGTTTGTGAGACATTGATGATATATATATGCATGATTGGTTCTACTAGAAATTATATATATATATATATATATATATACATATATATATGCATAACGTGTACAATGTGTAGTATCGTAAAATCCCAGCAAACGAAAAAAAATTAAAATGGAAACACAAAATTAAATGAAAAAGAAATCATAAAACTAAAAAAAACCCAAACCTTATAGTACCGGTTGGTCTTACCAACCGGTACTAAAGGGCTCCAGGCCCCTGGAGCTGGCTCGTGCCACGTGGTTTCCCTTTAGCACCGGTTCGTGCTGAACCGGTACTAAAGGGGGGGGGGGGGCTTTAGTGCCCACACTTTAGTGCCGGTTATGGAACCGGCACTAAAGGGCCTTACGAACCGGTTCTGCACTAGTGTTATGATGCCATCTCCTTCTCTTCAAAGCAATGTCCAGGTTAGTTGATCACCACTTGTTCTGTTAGGATATGAAATCTGAAGATTTCCTTTCCGAAGATCTTTGAATCTGTACACCCACTGGGTGCGTCGATTGATTTTTTGAACTTTCTGAACTGGTGGGGGCGCGCTGAGTGCACCCACTGGATGTAGTCCTCGAGACTATGGTCAACTGCGGGCAGTCGACCGTGGACTGTGTATTTTGAATTTCCTCATTTCAACTTCGGTGGTCGGTCTGGTTAGACCATGCTTAACGGAATCTTGGAACCGGTGGGGGCACGCCGAGTGCACCCACTGGGTGTAGTCCCCGAGACTACGGTGGACTGCTGGCAGTCGACTGTAGTCTGAAGATCCTGTTTTTTTGGTAGATCGTGATGAGATCATGACTGACTGCTGGCAGCTAGCTATGGTTTTGGAACCATAATATCTTTGTTCCTTTTGGTCGACTGATCGGATCAAGTCAATAAAACTAGTGGGGGTACGCTGAGTGCACCCACTGGGTGTAGTCCCCGAGACTACTATTGAATATTTTGATTCGACTGTAGTCTTAGAAATGTTATGGTTTTTTCTCTTAGTTACTCGGAAGTAACCTCTCTTTGATATCTGTCGACTGACTCTTTGCAGAAATCTTGCGAGCTTATCGCTCGTTATACTGAGTTGGAGAACAAACATATCCAGCTTGAACTTGACTTGAAGCCTGTCCAGGAGAACTTCACGAAGGCGAAGGAGGAAGCGAAAGGTATGTTTGGTTAGAATCTTGACAGCTGTCCTTATTTTTTTCCATCTTGATTCTGATCTCAGTGTCACTTTGTAGAAAAACTGAAGGAGGCTCTGAAGAAGAAGGATCTTGAACTCACCGAGGCGTAAAAAGCGGCTTCAGACAAGACGAAGCTCGCGGAAGAAAAGTTGACTTCAGTCGGTAAACTTGCGGAGGAGAACGCCAATTTGAAAGCTGCTCTCGACGCGGCCAACAAGGAGGCCCGCCGACTGAAGAATGACAAGATTGCTCTGAGCAACAAGGCTAATGAACTGGCAAGAAAGAAGAACGATCTGGAGGCTTATCTGGGAGGGCTCGCTAAAAAGTTATTCCTCACTCTTGAAGGTAATCCCTTTATTTGACTGACTCATTATTGACGACTCATCATAAAACTGCTGGCTTAACTCCGAATTATGTTTACAGAATTCTGCCAGAACTTTGAGGAAGAAACTAGTCGAGTGGAGACGATCCTGGACCCCATTAACTCTCCTATGAAGGATGAAGCTGCTATGAATGTGCTCCGACTGGAGTCTCGTGTTGCTGTTGTTGTCGACTACCTTGCTCGACTGAAGGTTGCTGTGTCACGGATCGATACGACACTCTGTCCGGGAGAAATGCTTCAGAATGACCTCGAGTCCCTAATGGCTTGACTGATTTAAGTTCCAGGTCGAGTGCAGGAATGGAAAAAATCTTCTGCACGGTGTGGCGCTGATGTCGCTCTGTCTCTGGTCCGTGTTCATTGCAAGGATGCACGAGAGGACAAGTTGGCGTCCCTCAAGGTGGCCAATACCAAGAAGCATGACTTTCGATCCTTCATGGAGACCTTCATTGTTGCTGCCACTCGGATTGCTGATGGAATCAACCTGGGCGAGTTTGTCACGCCTTCCAGTCCTCCGCCGGAGGAGTAAAAAACTTCTATGCTTGACGCCTTAAATTTGCCTCGGAATGCCGAGTGGTTTTTGTAACCGATAAACTTTAATAGGCTCGATGCCTGAGCACTTCTGGTTCCGTAGGTTGCTATCTAAACTTGGGTTTGTGGTTGAATATGTTTGCATTTGTCTTCGAACGAACATTGTTCTTCGCTCGGAATATATTTTTGTGCTTGGGACGTACTCTTGCAGGTTGGAGCACAGATTGCAGTCGACTTGCATCCTTGCGTCCTAGGATGAAGCGCACATTGTATTTGTGCTGAAGCTCGAAGGAGAAGGTAGCAGTCGACCTGCACCTCGTCGTCCTTGCAGAGTGCATGTTGTATTTGTGCCGAAGCTCGGAGGAGAAGGTAACAGTCGACCTGCACCTCGTCGTCCTTGCGGGTCAGAACGATTTTCGTACTTAGGCGAGTGCTGGACTGCAGTTAAGCCTCCGAGTGAGAGGCAGACTCACCACTTGGTAGGATTTCAAACACTTAGGCGAGTACTGGACTGCAGCTAAGCCCCTGAGTGAGAGGCAGACTCACCACTCGGTAGGATTTTAAACACTTAGGCGAGTACTGGACTGCAGCTAAGCCTCCGAGTGAGAGGCAGACTCACCACTTGGTAGGATTTTAAACACTTAGGCGAGTACTGGACTGTAGCTAAGCCTCTGAGTGAGAGGCAGATTCATCACTCGGTAGGATTTCTAATGCTTAGGCGAGTACTGGACTGCAGCTAAGCCCCCGAGTGGGAGATTTGCTCTCCACTCGGTAGGATTTTTAAACACTTAGGCGAGTACTGGACTGCAGCTAAGCCTCCGAGTGAGAGGCAGACTCACCACTCGGTAGGATTTCAAATACTTAGGCGAGTACTGGACCGCAGCTAAGCCCCCGAGTGGGAGGTTTGCTCTTCACTCGGTAGGATTTTTATTACTTCTCATTGAGTTTGTGTCGTAACTCGAAGGAGAAGGTAGCAGTCGACCTGCACCTCGTCGTCCTTGCGGATCGGAATGAATTTCATACTTAGGCGAGTACTGGATTGCAGCTAAGCCTCCGAGTGGGAGGTTTGCTCCCCACTCGGTAGGATTTCAAACACTTAGGCGAGTA
This sequence comes from Triticum aestivum, assembly GCF_018294505.1. Lineage (NCBI taxonomy): Eukaryota > Viridiplantae > Streptophyta > Magnoliopsida > Poales > Poaceae > Triticum > Triticum aestivum. The sequence continues at coordinate 700,856,082 of NC_057801.1, forward strand.
CTGGACTACGGCTAAGCCTCCGAGTGAGAGGCAGACTCACCACCCGGTAGGATTTCAAATACTTAGGCGAGCACTGGACCGCAGCTAAGCCCCCGAGTGGGAGGTTTGCTCTCCACTCGGTAGGATTTCGAACACTTAGGCGAGCACTGGACTGCAGCTAAGCCCCCAAGTGGGAGGTTTGCTCTCCACTCGGTAGGATTTCAAACACTTAGGAGAAATGGATTCGCAGCTAAGTCTCCGAGTGAGAGGCTTGCTTGTCACTCGGCAGGAATTTTTTTACAAACTTAGGCGAAATGGATTCACAGCTAAGCCACCCACTGGGGGATTTCTTACATAAGCAAAAGCAGCAACAATTAATGGGAAAATTGTAACACTTTTGTCTTTGATAAATAAACTACAGGAGTACTTTTATTACATCTCATCCGAGTGAGTACTTAAGTGTAAAAGGGGCGGAACAGATCCGCATTCCAAGCTCATGGCTCGTCAATCTGGCGATCGACGTTGTAAAGACGGTATGCTCCGTTGTGGAGAACTTTGGTGACAATGAAGGGGCCTTCCCAAGTAGGGGCGAGTTTGTGTGGCTTTTGTTGGTCCACTCGTAGGACCAAGTCTCCTTCTTGGAAGGATCGACTCTTCACATTTCTGGCGTAGAATCGACGCAAGTCTTGCTGATAGATGGTCGATCGGATCATGGCCATCTCTCTTTCTTCTTCCAGAAGGTCGACTGCGTCCTGCTGGGCTTGCTCTACTTTGACTTTAGAGCAGAGCTCGACTCGCGGTGCATTGTGAAGCAGGTCACTTGGCAGAACTGCTTCAGCTCCATAGACGAGAAAGAATGGAGTTCTCCCAGACGACCGATTTGGAGTAGTCCTCAACCCCCAAAGAACTGATGGAAGTTCGTCGACCCACGCGCCTGCTGCATTCTTGAGATCACGCATCAACCGGGGTTTCAGTCCTTTGAGAATTAGGTCGTTTGCTCTTTCTGCTTGTCCATTCGACTGGGGGTGGGCGACTGAAGCGTAGTCGACTCGTGTGCCTTGAGAAGCGCAGAAGGCTTTGAATTGGTCGGGATCGAAGTTTGACCCATTATCGGTGATGATGCTATGCGGAACTCCATATCTGAATATCAATTCTCTGATGAAGCTGATGGCAGTGCCAGCATCAAGATTTTTAATAGGCTTGGCTTTGATCCACTTGGTGAACTTGTCGACTGCCACCAGTACATGGGTGAAGCCGCTCCTGCCAGTTCTCAGTGGCCCAACCATATCTAACCCCCAAACAGCGAAAGGCTAGACGATTGGAATGGTCTTCAGGGCTGAGGCGGGCTTGTGCGACATATTGGAGTAGAACTGACATCCTTCGCACTTGTCGACTATCTCTTTCGCCATTTCATTCGCTCTGGGCCAGTAAAAACCCGCTCGGTATGCTTTAGCCACGATAGTCCGAGAGGACGCATGATGGCCACAGGTCCCCGAGTGGATGTCATTAAGAATTATCCGACCCTCTTCCGGCGTTATGCATTTCTGAATGGCTCCAGTCGCGCTTTCTCTGTACAACTATCCCTTCATGATAGTAAAGGCCTTGGATCGACGGATGATCTGTCGAGCTTCTTCTTCATTCTCTGGGAGCTCTTTCCTAAGGATATATGCAATGTAAGGCACTGTCTAGTCAGGAGTGATAACCAAAACTTCCATGATCAGGTCGACCACGGCTGGGACCTCGACTTCAGTCGGATCCGTGGCACTTTTTGGCTGCGGGGCTTCTTCGGTGAAAGGGTCCTCTTGAACCGACGGCACGTGGATATGCTCCAAAAACACACCACTGGGAATGGCTTCTCTCTTGGAACCTATCTTTGCCAAATCATCGGCTGCTTGATTCTTCAGTCGGGGTATATGGTGAAGCTCTAACCCCTCGAATTTCTCCTCCAGCTTTCTTACTGCATTGTAGTAACCAGTCATAGCTGGGCTTCTGACGTCCCACTCCTTCATCACTTGGTTAACCACCAAATCTGATTCGCCATAGACCATGAGGCGACGGACGCCGAGTGAAATGGCCATACGCAACCCATACAAAAGTGCTTCGTATTCTACTTCGTTGTTGGAGGAATCAAAGTGAATCTGGAGTACATATCTGGGCTTATCTCCTCGGGGGGAAACCAACACTACCCCAGCACCAGAACCATTCAGCATCTTAGAGCCATCAAAGAACATGGTCCAGTGCTCCGAATGAACTTCAGTCGGCAGTTTCTGTTCAGTCCACTCGGCAAGGAAATCTGCTATTGCTTGGGACTTGATAGCTTTTTTTGCCTCAAATCTGATATCCAGGGGAAGGAGTTCAATCGCCCATTTTGCCACGCGACCAGTTGCATCTCTGTTGTGCAGAATCTCTGACAATGGGCGTCGCTGACGACTGTAATGGTATGGTCAGAGAAGTAGTGAGCAACTTTCTTCGTGGTCATATAAATCCCATATACAAGCTTCTGATAATGAGGGTATCTTTGCTTCGATGGGGTCAGGACTTCAGAAATGTAATATACTGGGCGCTGAACTTTGAAGGCTTTCCCTTCTTCTTCCCGCTCGACCGTAAGTACTGTACTGATGACTTGTCATGTGGCTGCAATGTAAAGCAGCAAAGGCTCTTTGCTGATTGGGGCAGCAAGCACCGGCTGGGTGGAAAGCAGGGCTTTTAGCTCTGCAAACGCTGCATCAGCTTTAGGATTCCACTCGAACTTGTCTGACTTCTTCATCAGTCGGTAAAGAGGCAATGCCGTTTCACCGAGACGAGAGATGAATCGACTTAAAGCGGCCAAACAACCAGTAAGCTTCTGAACATTGTGCACACGCACAGGTCTTTTCATTCGGAGTATAGTGCCCACTTTCTCTGGATTTGCGTCGATTCCTTGTTCGGAACTGAGAAAACCGAGTAATTTTCCGCCAGGAACTCCGAATGTGCACTTTGATGGATTAAACTTGATATCATACCTCCTGAGGTTGGCAAATGTTTCAGTGAGGTCAGTCAGCAGGTCGAAACCTTTCCGTGACTTGACCACAATATCATCCATGTATGCTTCCACATTCCAACTGATTTGAGTGAGTAAACACTTCTGAATCATCCTCACGAACGTGGCTCCGGCATTCTTGAGGCCGAATGGCATAGTGACATAACAGAAGCACCCGAATGGGGTGATGAAAGCTGTTTTGATCTCATCGGGACCATACATACGGATCTGATGGTACCCGGAATAGGCGTCTAAGAAAGACAGCCGCTCACATCCCACAGTTGAGTCGACTATTTGGTCGATGCGGGGGAGAGGAAAATGATCTTTCGGGCAGGCCCGATTGATATGTTTGAAGTCAATGCACATGCGAAGTGACTTGTCCTTCTTGGGGACCATGACAACATTGGCGAGCCACTCGAAGTGGTAAATCTCTCGGATAAACTCTGCCGCTAAGAGCCGAGCCACCTCTTCGCCAATATCCTTCCTTTTCTGGACGACGGACCGTCGCAGATGTTCCTTGACAGGTTTTGCCTTTGAATCGACTCGTAGACAATGCTCAGCCAGCCCCTGGGTACACCTGGCATGTCAGAAGGTTTCCATGCAAAGATGTCCCAGTTCTCATGGAGGAACTGGATGAGCGCTTCTTCCTATTTGGGGTCGAGTGTTGTGGAGATATTAGTCGGAGCAGCGTTGGGGTCGGTCGGGTGGATGTGAACTGGCTTTGTCTCACCGGACGACTGAAACGCTGATTCCATAGCGGGCTTCTTGGCTCGCAACCAATCACTCGGGTCTGCATTTCTTTGGTGTTCCTGCCACTCTTCTGCTACCATCTGAGCATCGGCGATCTTTGAGCCTTTCTGAAAGCACTCTTCCGCCTTCTTCCAATTGCCAGTAACATTGATCACACCTTTGGGGTCAGGCATCTTTAATTTGAGGTACATGTAGCATGGTCGATCCATAAAACGTGCATAAGCTGGCCTGCCCAAAATAGCGTGATAGGCACTTTGGAAATCCACAACCTCAAATGTCAACTTTTCTTTGCGGAAGTTTTTGGAATAACCAAAAACCACATCAAGAGCAATCTGGCCGAGTGACCCGGCCTTCTTGCCAGGAATGACTCCATAGAAACTCATGTTGCTTGTGCTGAGTTTGGACATCGGAATGCCCATCCCTTTCAGTGTGTCCGCGTACAGTATATTCAAACTACTGCCGCCATCCATCAACACTTTAGTCAGTCGAGTGCCTTCGACGACTGGGTCGACCACCAGAGCTTGCCTCCCAGCGGTGGCTATGTGCATCGGGTGATCATGCTGGTCGAATGTGATGGCCGTCTGAGACCACTTCAGATAATTGGGTGTCGCCGGAGCAACCATATTCACCTCTCGGTTTATAACTTTCAGTCGACTTTTTCTCTCAATGTCAGCAAAAATCACCAGAGTGGAATTGACCTGAGGATATTCCTCGTCACTATCCCCCTTGTCCTCAACTTTGTCTGACTCCTTTTCCTTATCTTTGGACTGTTTCCCTTGGAACTGCTGTATCAAGAGTCGACACTGTCGAGTGGTATGCTTCGGGTAAATGAAATTACCCTCTTCATCTTTCTTCGTGTGGATGTGGCACGGAAAATCCATCACGTCATTTCCTTCTTTATCCTTCACTTTCTTGGGGTTCCAAGGCCCTTTGGGCTTCCCTTTGAACTTTCCTTGATTCACTGCCAAGGCTTCTCTAGGAGCAGCTAGCTCGGCTTTCCGCTTTTGCTTCCTACTGGAGTTCCCTCCTCCGGTTTCCTGGGCGACTGACTTGTGCTTGCCACTCCGGAGCCGGTCCTCTTCCTCACCATTGGCATATTTGGTGGCTATCTCCATCATTCGACTCAGAGACATGTCTCCGGTTCGACCGAATTTCAGGCTTAGCTCTCTGTACTTAACGCCTTCCTTGAAGGCACAGACTGCCTGGTGATCAGATACATTCTCTACCGTGTGATGTAATGTGATCCATCTCTGGATGTAATCTCTCAAAGTCTCATTCGACTTCTGCACACAAGTTTGCAGCTCTGTCAGTCCTGCTGGTCCCTTGCACGTTCCTTCAAACGTTCTGACAAACACTCGGGAAAGATCTTCCCACGTATAAATGCTTCTGTGTGTCAATTGATTCAACCATGCTCTGGCCAATCCCTCCAACATAAGAGGCAGATGTTTCATGGCCACCTCATCATTTCCGCCGCCGATCTGGACAGCCACTCGGTAGTCTTCAAGCCAAGTATCAGGCTTAGACTCGCCATTGAACTTACTGACTCCAGTCGCCAACCTGAAGTTGGGGGGAATCACTGCGGCCCTGATGGCTCTGCTGAAACACTCTGGTCCTGAGACATGCACTCGGCTGCTGGTGGGTACATCTCTGTCGTGACCCTCTCGGTGAGCTCTGTTCCGGTCGACCAGACCTTGAACGATGATGGACCTCGCATCAAAGCCTGGTTCCCTGGGGTCGACTGGGATCCTTCGCCCACCATTGTGCTGGCGTCTATCATCATGTTGTCGAGGTGCGTAGGATCCACCCCTTGGGGGAGGGGTGGACACTCGACGTAGATCATCGCGATCGAATCGGTGATCATACTGCTCACGGTTCTTGTACTTATCGTGCCGGTCTCCACACCCGTCACGCCTCGGGGGCGATCTGGGGCTATGAGCCGAATGTACTACATTCGCAGCCACGGATCTGCTGTGAATCCTATTCCGCGACTGTGATATAGCTGAATTTTGATCTCCTGCTGCTCGGAGCAAATCTCTGATCTGCATCAACCCTCTGCCAACCTCTGACTGGGAAGGCTGAATTGACTCTGCTATACGGGCTGCAGCTGCTAAATTCTAAATCAGAGTTTGATATACCTGAGTCGATGGTGGAAAGAGCTGACGTTGACTGGAGTCTGAAACCCGTTGCCGTGCACGCTCGTCGAGTGCTCGCTGAAGGTTCTCCAGTCGAGTGCGCTCAGCCAAGTTAGCCAAGCGCGCGTCCTCTAAGGCACGAGCCTCAGGGGTTTTCCAACGATAGGAGTGTGAAGTGCATCCATGTTCCGGCGGCGAAGTTCTTACCTTTGCAGCGAAGTGAGGGGCTCGGGGTGATACTCCTCATGGGACCACGACGGGTCGCCCCCGCCGTCGCCTCCGTCGGCGCCCGGAAAACCGGGAGGACCACATGGTCCATCGACCATCAGAACCTCCGCCGCTGGATCACTGCTATCGCACTCGGATGCAGTCTCTGCGGAGCCAGTCGACAGGTCGAACAGGCCGTAGAGAGATTTGTCGGGCTCGATTGCCGCGACTTGGGGGGTGGCCGACTAGCGGGCCACCGCGTGCCTCACCCACCGCTGTAGCCTCGACCATCCGGAGCGCTTGCGCCGGCGGGAAGCAGGGAGGGAGGATGACACAGCGACCGACCGATGCTGGGTCGACAGTTGCCGCAGGAGGACGCCGCGGATGCACGCGCGAAAGTGCGTCGCTTCACGGACTGGGAGCGCGTCGATGTCGAGCGGAGCCACCTGAAGCCAAGCAGAGTCGTCGGCGATGAACGTGAGCGCGTCGAGACGGATCTCGCGGCCCTCGACCAAAACTCCGCCTGAAACCATGATGAAGGAGATCGGAAAAATTGCAACTTCTCCAATAAGTCGCTAAGACACCTGCCCCATGGTGGGCGCCAACTGTCGTGGTTCTAAGTCTGACAGTAATGTAGGGGGGTACTAATGGAGAGGCAATATCTTAGCTATGGAGTAGTTGTACACGCAAGAGTTTTACGAGTTCAGGCCCTTCTCGGAGGAAGTAACAACCCTACGTCTCGGTGCCCGGAGGCGGTCGACTGGATTATACGTGTGTGAGTTACAGGGGTGCGAACCCTTTACACTGAGGAGGGGGGTGGCTTATATAGAGTTCGTCAGACCCCTCCAGCCCTCAGTTATGCAGAGTTTAAAGTACATTAAGACATGGGGTTACTGGTAACGCCCACATAAAGTGCTATGAAGACCATTAAGGCTACTTAATGACAGACCGTTACCCGCAGAGTGACTTTAGATCTCCTGGCCGTCGAGTGATTGGCTTCATGGTCGAGTGACTAGCTTCATGGTCGAGTGTCTTTGCGTTCGTCGAGTGGAACACCTCTAGGTCGACTGACAGGTGGTTTCTTCTAGAGATGTCCTTGGGTAGGGTAGTTTGGACAGGTCCATGACCCTACCCTAGGTACATAACTCATCACTACCTCAAGCCATCAACTAGGGTCTAGGGTGGCTCGGGGTCGACGAAACCACTTAAAGCCATCATTTTGGGTTTTGGTGGCTCGGGATCGACGGAACCACCTAAAGCCATCATTTTGGGTTTTGGTGGCTCGGGGTCGACGGAACCACCTAAAGCCATCATTTTGGGTTTTGGTGGCTCGTGGTCGACGGAAACCACCTAAAGCCATCATTTTGGGTATTGGTGGCTCGGGGTCGACGGAACCACCTAAAGTCATCAACTAGGGTCTAGGGTGGCTCGGCGTTGATGAAACCACCTAAAGCCATCATTTCGGGTTTTGGTGGCTTGGGGTCGACGAAACCACCTAAAGCCATCATTTTGGGTCTAGGGTGGCTTGGGGTCGACGAAACCACCTAAAGCCATCATTTGGGGTTTTGGTGGCTCGGGTCGACGGAAACCACCTAAAGCCATCATTTTGGGTTTTGTTGGCTTGGGGTCGACGGAACCACCTAAAGCCATCATTTTAGGTTTTGGTGGCTCGGGGTCGACGGAAACCACCTAAAGCCATCATTTCGGGTTTTGGTGGCTCGGGGTCGACGAAACCACCTAAAGCCATCAACTAGGGTCTAGGGTGGCTCGGGGTCGACGAAACCACCTAAAGCCATCATTTTGGGTTTTGGTGGCTTGGGGTCGACGAAACCACCTAAAGCCATCAACTAGGGTCTAGGGTGGCTCGGGGTTGACAAAACAACCTAAAGCCATAATTTTGGGTTTTGGTGGCTCGGGGTCGACGGAACCACCTAAATCCATCAACTTTGGTCTAGGGTAGCAAGGGGTTGACGAAACCACCTAAAGCCATCAACTTTGTAACATAACAAACTATTCCTTTTGCAAATGCATTTAAGAATTTAAGCATCACTCTAACATATGTAACTATTCCTTTTGCAAATGCATTTAAGCATTTAACCATCAGTATAACATAAGCATCAGTATGTCATCATTTTCAGTCTAACATAAGCATCACTATGTCATCATTTTCAGTCTAACATTGAAAGCAAACAATACTAACTGGAGTTCAACACATTATAGGAATACACAACCATTGTTCACATTACATAGTGGAGTTCAAATGCACAATCCATCATTTTCTCACAAAAGGATGAATAGCATAACTACTAGGTACATAAACAGCCAGAGTTCACAATTAGTACTAGAACCATATATTACACAACCATAATTCTAAGTTACTAGGTCATTGCAGAACCATCCTTCCCAAAAGGTCTGCAATGCCCACTAATCTCAATTCATCTTGTTCAGTTCTGCAAGATGGCCTGGATCCCCTTGATCTTCTCCTTCAGCTTCTCCTGTGCCTTCATGATCTCAGCAAGCTTAAACTCTTGCATCTGCTTCTCTTCATTATAGTTTTCCTTGAGCTTCAGCAGATCAGCAACCTGGAACTTGAACTCTAGCTTCTCTTGGGTGAGCTTCTCCTCAAACTATGTGAACTCTGCATTCTTCAACTCCAAATTCATCCTAGCCTCGCTCAGCATTTCCTTCTCTTTCATATCTTCAACTTCAGGTTTTGGATGACAGTTGCTTGAGCACTTGTCAGGTTGCACAAGATTTCATATCTCTGTTGAAGCTTCTCTGTAGCTGCATCTTTCTTTGCCATTTCTGCCTTCATACCAGCAACCAACTCAGCTCTGCATTCCTGCTGATATGTGATGTTGGACTGCAGATAACTGAAATCCACAACCCTATCCTCCTGCATATCCACAAGTTGATGCACATCTTTCACCAACTTATCATAGTATGCATCCAGCTTGTTCTTTTCTTCTGTCAACTGGTAAATAGTTAAAGCACTTTTAAGATTATCATTCACCCTAGCACACTTGCTCTCTTCAACCATTGACCAAAGCTTCAACAATGCATTCTCCATTGTTGGGGGCCACTGCTCATCAACCCATTGAACAAACCCACAATTCTGACCTTCCTGGGAGAGGTGCAAGGGCAACATTTAGTACAATACAACTACTAAGAGTACTAAGCAACAGTTAGTTCATGGCATTATCTAATGTTGGCATTGTCATTAACTGAATTTGCACAACCATTTGCTAAACAACAGGAGCACATTGTAAAATAAATTAAAGTAATCCTACAATGGATGATCAATATATTTACCAGGCAGAAGAGTAACACTCCATTCAACTTAGCAGTTGCTAAGCAGCCATGTGCTAAGCAACAGCAGTTGCTAAAAATTGACCATTAATATAATGGAATCCTAAATGTGCACTACCATTACTAAGTACTCACCATTACTCCTACCATTGAGACAACCTACTGTCAACAGTAATAAGCAATACAATGTGAACTACTTTGCCCAGCTAAATACACAACACTAGCCTGCAGCAACAAACTAGGTAATGAGACTACCTACTGTCAGCAGTAATCAATAGTTACTAACTGGCTGCACTGAACTGAAATTGAGCAACACTGCATTTGGAAAGAAGTGTCAATAAATAGCATGTGCACACAACAAGAGCATATATTTTAGCACAAATGCAGTCCATTGAACTTAATAATGAGCATAACTGAATTTAGCATGCACATAATAATAGCATGTGCACACAACAGGCACATATGACTAGCAAATTTAGCATGCACATAACTGAACCACAGGTGGCAAACAAGACTCTGCCACTTTCAATGAACACATCCAGTGCTTAATCACCAAGGCAAGAAAAATACCAACTCTGCACATGCTAAGAACCTTCTCCCAGTCATTGTTCCTTCAAACGCAACAAGCCTCTCTGATGGCTTCCCATGCTTCTCGCAGAACGCCATCAGATCTAGCTCAAGGCCCTTGTAATCCGGGTCCTCAAGTGACAAAGGCACCTGCATAGTCAAAAGCACAGCACGAGGACATAGCAAATCAAACGAAATCCTCACAAAAATCCCCAAATTTCCTAAACCTAACCCTAACCCTAGCTCAAATGGAGTAACTTACCTCGTTCAGCCCATCGGTGGAGGTTTCAGAGTACATGTACGGGAGGCTTCAGTTGTCATCGCTGCTCTCGTCCTCCAGAACCATGGCTGTGGCGGCGTGGTGTGGCGGTCGGCGGTGGCGGGCGCAGGCGACGGCGAGGCAGAGAGCAGAAGAAAGGAAGAAGAAGGCGAGCGGGGTTGGGGTCGGGGTCTGGCTCGGTTGCACCAGCGAGACTATAAAGGTGCGAGCCGGCCTCGTCCTAGTCAGCGCCCAGTCAGCGCGCAGGCACGCGTGCACTGGCCAGCGTGGCACCTGACGGGCGGGCCCAACCAGTCAGTTTCTCTGTCAATACGTATAAAACGCATTTTTAGTCTTTTTTGCAACGGCTCGCCCCAATCTTGGTACTGACACGTAAAAATTATCAATCTTGGTACCAATCTGCTTCCAATGCCCCAATTGTGATACTTCTGTGCAATTTACTCGTGGTGGTATGATATATGAAAACTTATCATATATTTTTTGCTAGCATTTTAGTTTGCCTTGTGAATTCCTTTGGCTGAGAGGGCGCCGTCTTGGTGTGTCATCTTTTTTTCTTTTGAGGGCCCATGCTAGTGTTGTGCATAGGTTTCTTTTCACGACATCAAAAGCTTGGTAGTTATGGTCATTGATGATCACGTTGTAGTTGCTGCAAATGTAGTGCACGGCTGCTTGGGCAGCATTTTCTTCTACTACCATGTTCATGTGTATGGACGAGTCTTTTTTTCTTTTTGAGCAAAACGGATGGGTCTATATAATAGGATGGAATGTGTAAATGTTTATTCCCGCCCTTCTAGAGATTTTAGCATGATGTTCTTCAGGCCACGTATAATTGGGTCTATATATATATAATGTCTGAGCCCAGGATCATATGCTCCTGATGATCAATAAATTCAAAACAATAGCAAAAGGAAAAACTGAATGTTGTTGGCATCAGAGATGCCAGGATGCCTGAAAAACTTCGTGGTGTTTGGACATCCGAGGAGGTCGTGGCAGAAGAACAAAATCAGGTTTAAGCAGTGCATTTTTTTCAAAGTTTCTTTGAGCACCATTTTTTTTTGCCACAACCTCTTCAAATCTCCAAACACCATGAAAATTTGCACTCACATTGTGCACCCAAACATCTTAGATACGAGTAATGCTACACATACATAAGTTTACACGGATTTTACAAAAAAGGTGGGTTTTGATTGGAGATTGGGGGAGAAGGGGCCCACCCCCATGAAAATCGGGGGGAGTGGATAGTTAGAAAGAAAAAATCCTAGTCAACGTGTAATTTCGTGTAACTTTTTGTATGTTTAGCATTATTGCTTGGATACCAACAAGGTTTAGATATTTTTGACTTTATTTTCCCTATTTTTTCTGACTTTAATGATCATGGGCAGGAGCGGCTGAGTCCGGGCTACGAATCACTCTAACCAGAGGCACAAATGTGTACATGCTTATTCATGTTGAATGTGTACATGCTTATTCATGTCCTGAAATCAGAGGCACAAATACTTGCTTCCTTTCTGTCACTTTGTTAATAGGTTATTCCAAATAGATATTAAACTATGCACGTTTTGACAAAGGCAATGGCGCGAAAACTTCCAAAAAAGGAAAGATATGCAGTTCCTTGACAGGTCATTTTGTAGCAGTGATATTACACAAGATTTGATTGAATGGTGGTAAAGTGATTTGAAGATATGTTTATTGAAAACAAGTCATCTGGTATGAAAAGAATGGGTTTGCGACAATCACGTGTAGTGAAGAAAAAAAAGAACATTTACATTTGTTTCCAAAGAGAATAAAAAGAATCCTTTACAGTTAGAATGAATTAAAAGAATATTTTACAAAAGGACAATGAGTTCACAACTCATAACATCAATCTCATTCATCAATAGGGTTTTTTGTTCACCCTCCGACAGATGTTCCTAATCTCCCCAGCCCTTCCAGTCATCGGGCTTATGTTCCCCATTTTGACCATCGAGGCTGCGAAATTCTTGAAGAAGTCCTTCTGGTTACCGGAGAACCTGTGAACGATCGGCGCGGTGGTCGTGGCGGCGACAGGGTCGGACAACATTACCTGGTCTGAAGGGAGAGGGGCGCGGCCGTGCAAGAGGTTGCCATAGTACTTGTTGTCGAAGACATCAGGGGTAACTGTGTCGAGGTTCACCAGCGTCTCCCCGTCCTGCCCGGCACTGCAGTTCTGCTGTGTGAATTGGCATTGTGCCCGCCCAAAGGTGTGCGCTCCTTGGAGGGCGACAAGGTCAGTGTCGTCGAGGCCCAAGTTTCTGAACTTCTCCTGGAGCATCTGCAGAGAGTCGAAGGGGCTTGGGAGATTGTTGGCGCTCTCAACATTGGTGGTCGTGCCATCACGGCGGCCCAACGGCACACTCCAGCGAGGCCCTCCAGCTAGCTCGACTGAGATCTCGGAGGCGAGGGCGAGAATGTCGGCACAAGACACGATGCCGGGGCACGCATTCTCCAGTGCATGCTTGATGTCGTCAACCACATCAAACCCGCGCGCTGACCTGTTGTTGGCAGGGACCTCCTTCTCGGTCATGATCGCCGGGAGGTCGTTGTCCAGCAAAAGTGAGCCATCACAGCCCTGAACAAAGCAGTCGTGGAAGTGGAGGCGGATGAGGCTGGCTGGGATGCGTGCGTCGGCGACACGGGCATTCTGGATGACGCGCCGGACAATGTCATGTGCACTGGGGCACGAGTCATCGTAAAAGGACGAGCTCAACCTAGCACCGGCACCGACATGACCATTGGCTCCATGGCTCAGCGCTAGGACCAGCGCTGCCGTGAGCAGGAGGCTGCAGCGAGCAGCCAACGGGAAACAAGAGGAAACGGCCATGTGCACTACTGCACGTTTGCCACTGATGGATGGATTGGCAAGTTAGCTGCTACTAGAAGGGAACATGTTAGAGTTGTGTCGAATATTGTGTACAAGGTAGGTTACAGTTGGACTTGTAGTTGTATCGTGTTTACATAGGATGTGGAGTCATGTCCTAGTAGGACACTTGTATCCTAGGCCTCTCATATATAGCGGGGGTAGACACACGATGTAACATATGCCAACATAATAGCACAGGCGCGCAAGGAGGAGCCGGCAGCATGTGCCGGCGCCCGGGTGGCCGGTGTGCGGTATTGTGACGGTGTCACGGGGAGGAGCGCCCGTAGTCAGGCCCCGGGGATATAGCCATATCGATGAACCTCGTTAATAAATCTCGGTGTCGGGCTCGTGTGATTGCTTGGTCCTCGGATGATCGACAGTATGCCTCGGATTTATTCCAACAACTGGTATCAGAGCTAGCTTTTTCGGAGATGAATCGTTGATCTAGAGGAAAAGCCGAAAGAAATCGTCGAGAAAATCACAGGAGCGGCTGTCAGAACAGCAGGGCGATCGTACCGTGGGTTCCGCGGACGAGGTGATTGAGCGACTGAAGATTTTGCGGCAAAGTAGCGATCAAAGGCGGCGTCGGCGGCTGCGTACAGATCGATTCAGTCGGATCGATCCGGAGGTGGTGCTCTATGCGAGACGGACCAGGCTGGCAAAAAAAGGCGTACTGACGAAGTGCGTGCGCGGCGTACTCGCGGGATTAATCTGTGTGGGTAGGACGGCGCGTGTGGCTGGCCTGTTCGATGGTGGCACAGGCGTACGGGGGCTGGAGCTGAATTACACGTGTTGGTACGGAGGGCTCAGCCAGAAGCCAAATGCATGCGTACAGCTAGCAAGCCGCGGATTTGTTTTGGAAAAAAAGACCGGGTCCTCGTGTACGACATGGAAGGAGGCAGCAGCAGATCAAATTGAGCGAAGGAACAATTCATTGATACATCCATCAGGAGGGCTGAGGCAAGGCAAAAGCTAGCATCGTGGGTGAGCCAAGGGATTATTTTTCATGGAGTCAGCCGTACAAAGAACCATGTCTCCAACGGGTACCAGGTTTGAGGTGTAGAAGTTCACGGAATTGAAAACCCTGGGGTTATGACAGATATGGATGAAAAATTTGTTGGCACAACATGGATGCTTGAAGGCGTTGCGGGAAGTCAATTCAGCTAGGATGGAGTTGTGTTGTGATGGATGAAAATTTGCGGAAGACAATTTGGGAGCCTCGAGTGTGTCGTATAGCCGGACAAGTTCGGTTGGGTCGGACTAGATAGTCTGACGGGTCGACGTGAGTCGGTTGGTACAGAAGAGGGTGGTAGGATCGGCGACGATGACATAGGAGCGTGATGCTGATGGTGACCGACTTCTGGGGCGTGGAAACACGTGGCGCATGCCCGAGGGCTTGTGCGGCTTCAACAAGACTATGGCACGGGGTTGATTCAAGACGGTGCGCACATGAGAGCTTGAAGTCGACGGGGTGCGTGGGTGGACTGATCATCTACCATGAAGTCTTGTTAAAGGTGGAGCTGGATTGAGGGGCTACGGCGTAAGAGCTCAGAGAGTCGAAGCCTATTCAGCTGGAGAAAAGCGAGTGACACGTAATTCGGACTGGAGCCCAGTGGTCTGATGGAAGCGTGAAACTCGTCATCGGTCGGTGATGATCGGTGGTACTCTGCAGTAGGGGTTGAGTGGTGTGGGTTCGCAACCCTTGAGAATCGACCGGGACAGCGGAGGCTCGACGCGGAAATAGCGGCGAGACGTGCGGCGCGCACGGGGCATGGAGACGGGCCAGGGCTCTGGTGGTCATACATGTGGTGACACAACTGCGAATTTGACTCGGGATGACTACAAACAATGGTGAAATTCCTTCAAGTTTCAGACAGGCGGTCAAGAAAGGAGCGGTGATGTTGAGTTCAGGTAACTCTTATGTGTGACACCCAATATGTGAGTTGTTCACTTTCAGCAGGTCAGTGATCAGTGTGTGATGTCGTTGGACGGATACTCTGGAAGTTGGGAGCACAAGCTAGAGTAACAAGGAACTTGATTTTGCTCGAGTGTTGACTGTGGTCAAGAAAAGAAGGGACTACAAGTTGCAGGTGGAGTCATATGGAGTCTTTGGAGTAGCAGCGGTGCTCATGGGATAAGCTCAAGTCCAATGTACATGAAAGTTTGATGCATTGACGAACTCAAGGTGGTGGAGAATATTCGCCAAGGTGGAGTTTGTTGGAGTTGTGTCGAATATTGTGTACAAGGTAGGTTACAGTTGGACTTGTAGTTGTATTGTGTTTACAGGGTATGGAGTCGTGTCCAAGTAGGACACTTGTATCCTAGGCCTCTCTTATATAGCGGGGTAGACACACGATGTAACCTATGCCAACATAATAGCACAGGCGCGCAAGGGGGAGCCGGCGGCATGTGCCGGCGCCCGGGTGGCCGGTGTGCGGTATTGTGATGGTGTCACGGGGAGGAGCGCCCGTTGTCAGGCCCCGGGATGTAGCCATATCGGTGAACCTCGTTAACAAATCTCGGTGTCGTGCTCGTGTGATTACTTGGTCCTCAAATGATCGACGGTATGCCTCGGATTTATTTTAACATAACAAAGGAATGTCGCAGAGATGGATGTGAGGGAAATCAAAACTGTATGGAAGCTATATATAGCCTAGCCATTTTGAAGGATGTTGAACTTGGAAGAACTTTGTGGAAGCGCGTTTGACATGTTCCCCATGCCGTTGTCAACTTGATTACTAGCACTGCCGTACGTCGCCGCCTACTTCAGCTTTCCTTTGCTGCTCATATTATTTTACATGATTTGCGAGGATAAGTTGGAAGAGGTCGTCCTTGATGATCTAAGAGAAGAGGTCTTCCTCAGGAAATATTGTGTTGTATATATTGTTTGTGGCGGCGGCCAAGGATTGCGTCAGATCAACATATGTGATAAGGAAAAGTCTGAAATAAATCTTAAATTCGTACTCGAAGTCTGAATCGAACCTTAACCTTCTAATCCCTCAAATCAGCATCTTGTATTTACCAATCCCGGTCAATCTTCGCCCTAACCAGTTTGTTATGCCGGGAAAAGCACAATCCCGGCCGGGAATACAACTGTGTGCACTCCAACAGCGTCATCCCGCTAGACTACCTGTTGTTCCGGCAGAACAAGGAGGCTATGGCATGCCTCAACGTGTCAGCCATGGCGACGAAGATCAGGTGGCGGTACAAGGGTGATGCATCCACGAGCCGGACGCTCACTCTGACAAAGCTGAGACGTGCGTACACAACAACTGACCGGCTCCGGCGTGTCCGCATGTTACTAGCCAAAGACACAACAAACCAGACACCATGGAGGATCACATCATGTATAAATAAAAAGATAAGTTAAAGGAACACATACACATATGCACAGCCGTCGTCGCACGTCGGGACGTTGCCACTTTCTCCTCGATCCCGTGCCACATAATCAATCCCAGTATCCAAACAAGGTATGTGCGAAAAACGGCCAGGATTGACCAGGATTGGAAAGAACAGGGTGCCAATTTCAAGGATTGCAAGATCAGGATTTGATTTAGACTAAGAGCACGAAATCAAAGTTTATTTTAGACTTTTCTCTATGTGATACGTCGTGACTTTGCATGTACCTAATTGCCACTTGCCAGGAATGGGCCGAGAGACCAGATCAGTCACACCGTGTGATCCTTACATTTCTTCCATCCTTCTCCCATTCCTTTATTTTCTTTAGACGAGGAGAGATACTTTTTGCTTCTATTTTATACGTGGGAAGTCTTCAACAAGCAACACCTTTGGTTTAGAATACTACTAACCATTCCGTGGAAAGTCTTTTTAACTGTTAATATGGACGGAGGTAGTATTTTGCTATGAGTTTAGTTTGTGTTTAGATTTCCTTTTGCTGAGAGGCCACCTGTTGGCATGCCATGTTGAACTGCCATTGCTTGATGCGGGCCCATTCTTGTGCTATGAATAGGCTTCTCTTCACGACATTAAAAGATTGGTAGTTACGATCATTACCGAAAAAGGCTTTCGCCCCGCTTTAAATATAAAGCAATACGACCGAACCGATACAAAGTGGTGAGGAAACCCTCTTACAAAGCAGATCATCAAATATAATAAACATACAAATAGGAGTAGCCGCACCCCAACAAGAAGCACTCCAGACTACCGAGTAGACGAGGAACCGCGAGCCTCCAGCAGAAACCACTGGACATCCGTTGCAACGCACACACACCAAGTTGTCGGTAGAGAGAGCCCCCTGCCCTCTCACTCCGGGCCTGGAGCGCCGATCCGGCCAGCAGACACCAAGGACCGAGAACGATGCCAACGAAGTCACGTGTAAAAGATAGGATGCAGCGAGACAAGCCTACACCATAGGTGAAAGAACTTCCAGCCGGGATCCAAGCTTACCCACCGATGACGACATGCCACGACCGAAGAGAACCTGAGCTCCACGACGACAACCCTAAGAGGATGACGACGCAATACGCCGCTGCCGTCGAGACCGAAGAAACGGTCAAAGATTTTCATCCGGTGCCCTAGCACAGGAAAAAGGAACCTCGACGACGCCCCCAAGAGGGACACGATACCCACAGGCATTGTCGTCACCGGTGCCGAAGCGCTAAGCTTTCGCCCGGTGCCTCACCCATGCCACATTGAGGTGCCCTAGTCACCAAGCCGGCCAACCCCAAATCAAGCATCCACATCATGATCAGGAGACGTCACTACCGAAGCACTACCATCATCAGGATCCCCCGCCGCCCCACTCCACGCCATCCACGCAGCCACAGAGAGAAGCCACCACCACTGCAACGCCACCTGCTGCATAGCCAAACGGCAGTCCACCTTCCAGGGCTGCCGCCCTGGCATCCAAGTGCTCGCATCCCTGCACCACCATCGGCAGCACGCCGGCAAGGGAATCAACCGCCAGACGGTGATGGAAAGACACCTCTTCCACATCCAGAGGGCCCCCGGCCACCCCACCATGCCATGCCAAGCCCCAAATCTCCAGCCACCCTGGGTGCTTTGTAGAAGGTTGAGCCATGGATCTGCACCAGAGGGCAGCAGAGCGCCAGCACACACCAGATCTGGTACAAGGGCTACCCGACCTGGCCGCCAGCCACCGGAGGAGCAGCAGGGGGAGGGCTCCCGCCGGCGGCCACCTAGAGCAAGGGATTTGGTAGGGCGCTGCCACACGCCGGCAGTAGCACCTCGCGAACCGGGGATGAGGC
Source organism: Triticum aestivum (assembly GCF_018294505.1). Taxonomy (NCBI): domain Eukaryota; kingdom Viridiplantae; phylum Streptophyta; class Magnoliopsida; order Poales; family Poaceae; genus Triticum; species Triticum aestivum. The sequence continues at coordinate 700,874,431 of NC_057801.1, forward strand.
ACGACAAGAACTCAGGCAGGCCGGATCCCGCCGACGGCTGCGTAGGATGGACGCCGGGACACAAACTGCGACCGAGGGAAAAGGGAGGGGGCGCCGGGCCCAGGCGCGAGCACCCGCCATCACTGACAACCACCACGGGCTTTTCCCTGGCGGCGCCGTCCGGCGGCAGCGGGGGAAGGACAATGGAGAAGGGAGGGCTAACTGAGCAGCGGCGGGGTTGCCGCCCGAGTTGCCCGCGGGGCGATTCGGGGGCACCTAGGGTTGGAGGAGCTAACCTGGCTCCTCAGTTACGATCATTGATGATCAGGTTGTGGTAGTTGCAAATGTAGTTCAAGGTGGATTGGGCAGCGTTTTTTCCTTCTGCCATGTTGATGTCTATGGACGGGTCTTTCTTTGGAGCAAAATGGATGGGTATATATAATTGTATCGAATATCTACATGTGTATTCCTTCCCTTTTAGGCAATTTTTGTTTCCGAACTCTATGTGGGATGCCACGATGTTATGTTTATTGCCTTATCAAAATCACATTGTATTTTCTCATGCAATAAACTTCCATTGTCTTTTCATGCATAAGATTGTCATATCGTAACACATTGTTCTTCTCATGCAATAAATTTCCATTTGTATACCCTATCATGCATAAGTATTGTTGATATATACAAAGAAAATTGTGTGATAAAAAACTATGCAATTAGTAGGAAAATTTTAGGATCTACTGTATGTACACGCACAAAATTATTGCCTTGTCAAAATTATTCATCTATGCATCATGAATCTAGCTTGTATACTTGTCTCACACACAAAGTTCCTAGAACACGTGCTCATGACAATAAAGTGACATGTTCATGAAAATCGCTTCGGTTAGTCAAGAAAGGAAAAGTAGCGGGTTGATTTATCCAAACAAGCCAACATACAACAATTATGTGGAGTCCCTAAGAGAGGCATGGAAGCTTAACTAAATGTACTTTGCTCCTTTTATCAATTTATGATAGAATGCTTTTTTCTATACTATCACGCGCACGTGTGCACACACACACACACACACACACATCAGCTTCACATCATGTTTTGATGTGCGCATATACAAAATGACTTCGAAAATTAGCTCTAGAGTAATAATTAGTGAAAAATAAGAATCGGCTTCTACATCCCATAGTTGAATGCGGTGTGGTTGCTCCACTCCACAAGTTGCCTAAAAAATGGTGTGATGCATATCTCGATTTTTTTTGTTAGTCTTATCCATTCAGGTTATGTAGGAACTAACCATGTAAACAGTCAAATTTGCAGTGCACCATCATATCTTATTGTAGTACTATTAGACAGAGACACCATAATCATCAAATTGAATAAAATATATCACTTAAAATGTTTGATCCAGTCATGAAGCTCGTCCTTAAGTTTTTTTGCTTCTTTTTGCCAGATCTCCTAGAGTACCATTTAGTTTGTGTGCATCAGATCTCCTAGAGTACCATTTAGTTTGTGTGCATCATTTGCTTGCGCCACCTCCCATGCGTTGTGACCACGAGAGTTGTAATCATCCTGAACTAACCTGCGCGCTTCAAACTTCTTCGTCTGTTCATGTGTTTTGCTCATATACCTTTGCCTACGCCCATCAACATGTAGGCTGGCATGTGATCCGTATGCTCATGAAATCCATTTAATACCTTATACCCAGGGACCAGGTAGGTGTGGCAACAACTCTATCAAGACGTTCTCGAATATAACCATCATCTATGTAGTTATTATTACTCAAAAATATTACCCTTGAAACCAAGGTCCTTCATATCAGAAAACATAACAACATCATGAAAGTTTTACATGTATACATGATTACCGGGCAACCCCCTGTTTTTCGTAGTTGAACTTCACCTCATTAAAATCTCGTATGCAGATCCATGGCAAACACTCCTACATGCGCAACGTCCGCATCAGTTAGCAGGTTTTCGTCGTCTTGTCCATTTTCGACTCCCCATAGATTCATGTGAGATGCCATTTAAAATCATCTTCTTTTGGTATAGTTGTGTCAATGTTCATTCTACTCTTCCATCTCAGACTTAACTTTATCCCGCACCTCCAAAAAAGCTCCAGGCCACCATTCTGCCCATTGTAATCCATAGCCACCATGTGCACCAATCCCAGTTTTATACCGAACTTCTCATCCATTTCTCGTCAAGTTTAGTCATTGAAAATAAAAGTATGTCGGGTTCCTCTCTCTTCCGAAGCTCTAAAAAACCAATAAATGTCATGTCGTTCCACAAACCCTGACAGTTTCAGGCAGCGCCACTTTATCAATTGGATCTTACCAGAGGTGACCCTGGGTTATCAAACCGACGAGAGGAATATTCCCTTGAAGCGATGGTCTCTAGTAAGCTTATGTTAAAGTATCAATTGCAGCTTTTGACTAGATCAAGTGCGCAAATAGTGATTCAAACACTTTAAAAAGCGGTACGGGCATGAGGTCTTAAGGCTTACAACCATGTATTTGTGTTGGGACCAGATATGATCTTAATTTGTGCATTGGAAGTCACGCATCATGATGTGCTTGTTAGAAACCGAAGTGGGGGATGTGTCGTCCAAATAACATCTTGACCGGCGCAAGATCTGCATCAAGAATCAGTTGTCCTACCGCAAGTCCTATCCATTGCGCTGGGTTGCCTTGATAATTAAAATAATGAAATCAGACAAGAGTTTTGGGCGTTTAATGACTACACCTCATGAATCCCTAAGAATAGGATATGTGTTACCTTATTGAACCTTACTGTCACCGGTGTTCGGTATAACATTTCACGGTCTCCTTGCTCCTAGCCTCACCGATGCTCGATCTCCACGATCCTAGGTACTAGCAAGGATAAAGATCGCAGACAAGACAAGAGTCATCTACGGAACAATTTTATTTCACACATATGGGCAGTTAATTCAAACCCCTTCCATTGATCCTGACAAAAACTACAAAGGGTTGCAAGGCCTATGCCTCAACCCATACCTTATCGAAACTACTCACACATGAAGATCAGATGGCGAGAAGAAAATATTGAAGAACACATCTTGAAGATTGACTGACTGCAAATATGTCTTACAATGGATGCCTTGTGCGATGCACAGTTACAAGTATGAACAGGGGCGGAGCCATGATTTAGATGTTGGGAAACGTAGCATGCAATTTCAAAAATATTCCTACGCTCACGCAAGAACTATCTAGGAGATGCATAGCAACAAGAGGGGGAGAGTGTGTCCACGTACCCTCGTAGACCGAAAGAGAAAGCGTTAACTTAACGCGGTTGATGTAGTCGAACGTCTTCTCGAATAAACCGATCAAGTACCGAACGTACATCACCTTTGAGTTCTGCACACGTTCAGCTCGATGACGTCCCTAGAACTCTTGACCCAGGAGAGGCATGAAGGAGTCGATGAGTTCCGTTAGCATGACGGCATGATGACGGTGTTGGTGAAGTGATCCATGCAGAGCTTTGTCTAAGCACTACGACAATATGATTGGAGGAGCAAACGGTGGAGGGGGGTACCGCACACGGCTAAGACAATTGATGTGCCTTTGGGGTGCCCCCGTATATAAAGGAGGAGAGGGGAGGCCGGCCGGCAGAAAGTGCTAGTATTCGACTAGAGGGGGGTGAATAGGCGTTTTTTATGAAAGTCTTCAAAACAGGGGTGTTTTGAAGACAAAGAATAGAAATGAACCTATTGACATGCAGCGGAAGGTAGACTACACTAGACAAGCGATAGTCAAGTAAGCAATGTAGTGAAAGCACGAAGACTATCAGCAGCTAGGTAGTATGGATCAGGATGGAAGATAGTATGAAGCCAAACAGTCAACAGTCTTCACACAGTGAAGACAATCAGAGCAGGAAAGTGGGTAAAGACTTCGCGAAGACAAACTGTAAGTAAGGTGAGCGAGGAAGGATAGAACCAGTTGCTCGGAGAGGACAAGGGGTTTGTTGGACCAGTTCCAGTTGCTGTGACAATTGTACGTATGGTTAGGGAGGCTGAGATTCAACTCAGAAGACCGTGTCTTCATCTTATTCCCCTTGAGCTAAGAACACTTAGTCCTTGCCCAATCACTCTAGTAAGTCTTCAAGGGAGACTTCCAAACCTTCACAGAGTTCATTCACCGGCAATCCACAATGGCTCTTGGATGCTCAGAATGCGACGCCTAACCGGCTGGAGGATTCACAGTCCTCAAGTGTAATAGGTCTTCAGATCACGCGGAGAGAAAGACTTCAGTGATGCCTAACACTCTTTGGCTCTAGGTGTTTTGGGCTTTGTCCTCGCAAGGATTCTCTCTCAAAGGCTTCGGAGGTGGGTTTCTCTCGAACGACAAAAGTCGTGCACTAACTCTGAGCAGCCACCAATTTATGGTGTAGGGGGTGGGCTATTTATAGCCAGGAGGCAACCCGACCTGATATGTCCAAAATTACCTTGGGTCACTAAGGAACTGACACGTGTCCAATGGTCAGATTTCAAACACACGCGGCAGCTTGACTTGGGCTACAAGTAAAGCTGACTCATTGTCTTTGCTCGAAGACATAGGATTTGGTTGAGCATCACATCAGTCACTCTGACTTTGTTCACTTGGACCCCCACTTCACAGTACGGTGGTTCCTATGACTCAACAAAGAAGAGAAGGAAACTCCGAAACTACTATGTCTTCGCACTCCATAGCCTTCACGCGATGTCTTCTCCTGTCATAGTCTTCAATGTGAATATCTTCACGGACCACCATTGTCTTCAATGTCTTCACACATTTGTAGGGGTCATCTCTGGTAGGTAAACCGAATCAATATGGGACTACAACCTGTGTTATCCTGCAATTCTCACAAACACATTAGTCCCTAAACCAAGTTTGTCATCAATACTCCAAAACCAACTAGGGGTGGCACTAGATGCACTTACAATCTTCCCCTTTTTGGTGATTGATGACAAACTGGTTGAAGTTTTCAATGTGGACAAAAGTATGTGAAATTTTAGAGTTGTGAGTATTGTCTTCATACACATGACGAGGCTCCTGTTGGGGAACGTAGTAACTTCAAAAAAAATCTACGCACACGCAAGATCACGGTGATGCATAGCAACGAGAGGGGGAGTGTTGTCCACGTACCCTCGTGGACCAAAAGCGGAAGCGTTAGCACAACGCGGTTGATGTAGTCGTACGTCTTCATGATCCGACCGATCCAAGTACCGAACGTACGGCACCTCCGAGTTCAGCACACGTTCAGCTCGATGACGTCCCTCAAACTCCGATCCAGCCAAGCTTTGAGGGAGAGTTCCGTCATCACGATGGCGTGGTGACGATGATGATGTTCTACCGATGCAGGGCTTTTCCTAAGCACCGTTACGATATTATTGAGGTGGATTATGGTGGAGGGGGGCACCGCACACAGCTAAGAGATCCAAGGGATCAATTGTTGTGTCTAGAGGTGCCCCCTGCCCCCGTATATACAGGAGCAAGGGGGAGGGGCGGACGGCCTAGGAGGGGGCGCGCCATGGGGAGTTCTACTCCCACCGGGAGTAGGACTCCCTCCTTTCCTTGTTGGACTTGGAGAAGGGGGGAAAGAGGAAGGAGAGAGAGGAAGGAAAGGGGGGGGCGCCGCACCCCTCTCCTTGTCCTATTCGGACTAGGGGGAGGGGCGCGCGGCCCATCCCCGACCGCCTCTCCTCTCTTCCACTAAGGCCCATGTAGGCCCAATAAGCCCCCGGGGGGTTCCGGTAACCTCCTGGTACTCCGGTAAAATCATTTCACCCAGAACACTTCCGATATCCAAATATAGGCTTCCAATATATCAATCTTCATGTCTCGACCATTTCGAGACTCCTCATCATGTCCTTAATCACACCCGGGACTCCGAACAACCTTCGGTACATCAAAATTCATAAACTCATAATATAACTGTCATCGAAACCTTAAGCGTGCGGACCCTACGGGTTCGAGAACTATGTAGACATGACCGACACACGTTTCCGGTCAATAACCAATAGCAGAACCTGGATGCTCATATTGGCTCCTACATATTCTACGAAGATCTTTATCGGTCAAACCGCATAACAACATACGTTGTTCCCTTTGTCATCGGTATGTTACTTGCCCGAGATTCGATCGTCGGTATCTCAATACCTAGTTCAATCTCGTTGCCGGCAAGTCTCTTTACTCGTTATGTAATGCATCATTCCGTAACTAACTCATTAGTTACATTGCTTGCAAGGCTTATAGTGATGTGCATTACCGAGAGGGCCTAGAGATACCTCTCCGACAATCAGAGTGATAAAACCTAATCTCGAAATACGCCAACTCAACATGTACCTTTGGAGACATCTGTAGAGCTCCTTTATAATCACACAGTTACTTTGTGATGTTTGGTAGCACACAAAGTGTTCCTCCGGTAAACGGGAGTTGCATAATCTCATAGTTATAGGAACATTTATAAGTCATGAAGAAAGCAATAGCAACATACTAAAGGATCAAGTGCTAAGCTAACGGAATGGGTCAAGTCAATCACATCATTCTCTAATGATGTGATCCCGTTAATCAAATGACAACTCATGTCTATGGCTAGGAAACTTAACCATCTTTGATTCAACGAGCTAGTCAAGTAGAGGCATGCTAGTGACACTATGTTTGTCTATGTATTCACAAATGCATTATGTTTCTGGTTAATACAATTCTAGCATGAATAATAACATTTATCATGAAATAAAAAAATAAATAATAACTTTATTATTGCCTCTAGGGCATATTTCCTTCAGTCTCCCACTTGCACTAGAGTCAATAATCTAGTTCACATCGCCATGTGATTTAACACCAATATTCACATATGTATGTGATTAATACCCATAGTTCACATCGTCATGTGATCAACACCCAAAGGGTTTACTAGAGTCAATAATCTAGTTCACATCGCTATGTGATTAACACCCAAAGAGTACTAAGTTATGATCATGTTTTGCTCGTGAGATAAGTTTAGTCAACGGGTCTATCACATTCAGAGCCGTATGTATTTTGCAAATATTATATGTCTACAATGCTCTGCACGGAGCTACTCTAGCTAATTGCTCCCACTTCCAATATGTATCCAGATTAAGACTTCGAGTCATCTGGATCAGTGCCAAAACTTGTATCGACATAACCCTTTACGATGAACCTTTTGTCACCTCCATAATCGAGAAACATATCCTTATTCCACTAAGGACAATTTTTACCAATGTCTAGTGATCTACTCCTAGATCACTATTGTACTCCCTTGCCAAACCAGGACAGAGTATACAATAGGTCTGGTTCATAGCATGGCATACTTTTATAGAATCTATGACTGAGGCATAGGGAATGACTTTTATTCTATTTTCTGCCGTGGTCGGGATTTGAGTCTTACTCAATTTCATACCTTTGCAACACAGGCAAGAACTCTTTCTTTGACTGTTCCATTTTGAACTACTTCAAAATCTTGTCAAGGTATTTAGTCATTGAAAATCTTATCAAGCGTCTTGATCTATCTCAATAGATCTTGATGCTCAATATGTAAGTAGCTTTATTGAGGTCTTTCTTTTGAAGAACTCCTTTCAAACACTTCTTTATGCTTTCCAGAAAAATTCTACATCATTTCTGATCAACAATATGTCACTTACATATACTTATCAGAAAGGTTATAGTTCTCCCACTCACTTTATTGTAAATACAAGTTCACTGCAAGTCCGTATAAAACTATATGCTTTGATCAACTTATCAAAGCGTATATTCCAACTCCGAGATGCTTGCACTAGTCCATAGATGGATTGCTGGAGCTTGCACATTTTGTTAGCACCTTTAGGATTGACAAAACCTTCTGGTTGCATCATATACAACTCTTCTTTAAGAAAACCATTAAGGAATGCATTTTTGACATCCATTTGCCAGATTTCATAAAATGTGGCAATTGGTAACATGATTCGGACAGACTTAAGCATCGCTACAGTTGAGAAAATCTCATTGTAGTCAACACCTTGAACTTGTCGAAAACCTTTTTTGCGACAAGTTGAGCTTTGTAGATAGTAACACCACAATCAATGTTCGCCTTCCTCTTGAAGATCCATTTATTTTCTATGGCTTGCCGATCATCGGGCAAGTCCACCAAAGTCCATACTTTGTTCTCATACATGGATCCTATCTCAGATTTCATGGCCTCTAGCCATTTCGCGGAATCTGGGCTCATCATCGCTTCCTCATAGCTCATAGGTTCGTCATGGTCTAGCAACATGACTTTCAGAACAGGATTACCGTACCACTCTGGTGCGGACCAAACTCTAGATTACCTACGAGGTTCTGTAGTAACTTGATCTAAAGTTTCATGATCATCATCATTAGCTTCCTCACTAATTGGTGTAGGAATCACTGGAACTAATTTCAGTGATGAACTATTTTCCAATTCAGGAGAAGGTACTATTACCTTATCAAGTTCTACTTTTCTCCCACTCACCTCTTTCGAGAGAAACTCCTTCTCTAGAAAGGATCTTAGCAACGAATATCTTACTTTCAGATCTGTGATCGAAGGTGTACCCAATAGTTTCCTTTGGGTATTCTATGAAGATGCACTTCTCCGATTTGGGTTCGAGCTTATCAGGTTGAAACTTTTTCACATAAGCATCGCAGTCCCAAACTTTAAGAAATGACAACTTTGGTTTCTTCCCAAAGCACAGTTCATAATGCGTCGTCTCAAACGGATTTTGATGGTGCCCTATTTAAAGTGAATGCAACTGTCTCTAATGCATAACCTCAAAACGATAGTGGTAAATCGGTAAGATACATCATAGATTGCACCATATCCAATAAAGTGCGGTTATGACGTTCGGACACACCATTACGCTGTGGTGTTGCATGTGGCGTGAGCTGTGAAACTATTCCACATTGTTTTATATGAAGGCCAAACTCGTAACTCAAATATTCTCCTCCACGATCAGATCGTAGAAACTTTATTTTCTTGTTATGATGATTCTCCACTTCACTCTGAAATTCTTTGAACAATTCAAATGTTTCAGACTTGTGTTTCATTAAGTAGATATACCCATATCTGCTCAAATCATCTGTGAAGGTCAGAAAATAACGATACTTGCCACGAGCATCAACACTCATTGGATCGCATACATCGGTATGTATTATTTCCAATAAGTCAGTAGCTCGTTCCACTGTTCTGGAGAACGGAGTTTTAGTCATCTTGCCCAAAAGGCACGGTTCACAAGCATCAAATGATTCATAACCAAGTGATTCCGAAAATCCATCTTTATAGAGTTTTTTCATGCGCTTTACACCGATATGACCCAAATGGCAGTGCCACAAATAAGTTGCACTATCATTATTAACTTTGCATCTTTTGGCATCAATATTATGAATATGTGTATCACTATGATCGAGATCCAACAAACTATTTTCATTGGGTGTATGACCATTGAAGGTTGTATTCATGTAAACAGAACAACAATTATTCTCTGACTTTAAATGAATAACCATATTGCAATAAACGTGATCAAATCATATTCATGCTCAACGCGAACGCTAAATAACATATATTTAGGTTTAACACTAATCCCGAAAGTATAGGGAGTGTGTGATGATGATCATATCAATCTTGGAACTACTTCCAACACTCATCGTTACTTCCCCTCAACTAGTCTCTGTTTATTATGTAACTCCTGTTTCGAGTTACTAATCTTAGCAACCGAACAAGTATCAAATACTCAGGGGATACTATAAACACTAGTAAGGCACACATCAATAACCTGTATATCAAATATACCATTTGTTCACTTTGCCATCCTTCATATCCACCAAATATTCAGGGTATTTCCGCTTCCAGTGATCATTTCCTCTGCAGTAGCACTCAGTTTCAGGCTTTGGTCCAGCTTTGGGGTTCTTCACGGGAGTGACAACTTGCTTGTCATTCTACTTGAAGTTCCCTTTCTTTCCCTTTGCCCTTTTCTTGAAACTAGTGTTCTTGTCAATCATCAACACTTGATGCTCTTTCTTGATTTCTACCTTCGTTGATTTCAACATCATGAAGAGCTCGGGAATCATTTTTGTCATCCCTTGCATACTATAGTTCATCACGAAGTTCTAGCAACTTGGTGATGGTGACTAGAGAACTCTGTCAATCACTATCTTATCTGGAAGATTAACTCACACTTGATTCAAGCGATTGTAGTACCCAGACAATCTGAGCACATGCTCACTAGTTGAGCGATTCTCCTCCATCTTTTAGCTATAGAACTTGTTGGAAAATTCATATCTCTCAACTCGGGTACTTCCTTGAAATATTAACTTCAACTCCTGGAACATCTCATATGGCCCATGACGTTCAAAACGTCTTTGAAGTCCCGATTCTAAGCCGTTAAGCATGGTGCACTAAACTATCAAGTAGTCATCATTTTGAGCTAGTCAAACATTCATAACGTCCGCATCTGCTCCTGCAATAGATCTGTCACCTAGCGGTCAACAAAGACATAATTCTTATGTGCAGCAATGAGGACAATCCTCAGATCACGGATCCAATCCGCATCATTGCTACTAACATCATTCAACACAGTTTTCTCTAGGAACATATGAAAATAAACATATGAAAGCAACAACGCGAGCTATTGATCTACAACATAATTTGCAAAATACTACCAGGACTAAGTTCATGATAAACTTAAGTTCAATTAATCATATTACTTAAGAACTCCCACTTAGATAGACATCTCCCTAATCATCTAAGTGATCACGTGATTCAAATCAACTAAACCATGTCCGATCATCACGTGAGATGGAGTAGTTTTCAATGGTGAACATCACTATGTTGATCATATCTACTATATGATTCACGCTCGACCTTTCGGTCTCAGTGTTCCGAGGTCATATCTGTATATGCTAGGCTCGTCAAGTTTAACCTGAGTATTTTGCGTGTGCAACGGTTTTGCACCCGTTGTATTTGAACGTAGAGCTTATCACACCCGATCATCACGTGGTGTCTCAGCACAAAGAACTTTTGCAACGGTGCATACTCAGGGAGAACACTTATACCTTGAAATTTAGTGAGAGATCATCTTATAATGCTACCGTCAATCAAAGCAAAATAAGATGCATAAAGGATAAACATCACATGCAATCAATATAAGTGATATGATATGGCCATCATCATCTTGTGCTTGTGATCTCCATCTTCGAAGCACCGTCATGATCACCATCGTCATCGGCGCGACACCTTGATCTTCATCGTAGCATCATTGTCGTTTCGTCACCTATTGCTTCTATGACTATCGCTACCGTTTAGTGATAAAGTAAGACAATTACAGGGCGATTGCATTGCATACAATAAAGCGACAACCATATGGCTCCTGCCAGTTGCCGATAACTCGGTTACAAAACATGATCATCTCATACAATAAAATATAGCATCACGTCTTGACTATATCACATCACAACACGTTGTGCAAAAACAAGTTAGACGTCCTATACTTTGTTGTTGCAAGTTTTACGTGGCTGCTACGGGCTGAGCAAGAACCGTTCTTACCTACGCATCAAAACCACAACGATAGTTCGTCAAGTTAGTGTTGTTTTAACCTTGGGCACCGCTAGGCATCAGACTACTGATGTTTGGCTCCTTGTCAGACCAGTCCTTGTCCGTTCGATCCAATGCACGGTAGACGTCCGATGTAAGTAGTACTACTAGTTAGGCCGTGAGTTTAGCTAATTTGTTTCGTTAATTGAGTGCTTCATCATAACTGTCCCCGCATCCATCACACTTCCCGCTTTTACGCGAGTAATACATGGGCTTGAGGTATCGTAGGCCGGTAGCTAGCTTACATGCATGATGCATGGATCTCGTCATCCATCAATCACGTGTGATCTACCATATTCTCCGTCCTCTATCCATGCCCATGTTTCCTACTTCGTTATTTTGCTTCCAGCACAACACTGTATGTTCCCGTGCATCCCTAGAAAAAAACTATGCTTCCATAGATAGATTAATTTGCTTGCTTTGCAAAATTATGTTTTGTGGGCACATTTTATTTGGTTTACTATAATTTTAGTTGCTTCATACACAATTTTATATGCTTCGTGCACTTGCTTATATTCAACTTTGTTTTTTCTAGATACTGGAAATTTTGATGCTAGTGCATAACAGAGTTTCGTCGATCAAGGAAGCATGATGTATGACATTGAGCATCTTCCGCACACCAATATTTGCTTCCATATTCGTTTGTAATATTTGCTTCCATATAAAACTATCTCATAGTATCACATATTTTCTGTAGGAAGCATTGTTCCATGGACTAGAGATTTCATCAACCAAACAGTGATTTGCTTCCATCAAAAAGAAAAATTGTTTAGACCTGTTTCAAAAGCATCAATCTCTTGTTTCCATCAACTATAAAATTGCTTCCAACCAAAGTAGTAACAAAATTGCAAACGAAACGATCTTTTCGTATACAGATTTTTTTCTGCTTCACAAACCATGTGGCAGCAGGATATGTATGATGATACATTGAAACAGACTAATACTTTGTGAACACAAATTTACAAATTCATTTACAACAATAGTAAAATACTATTACAACAATAATTTCATTTTGTTGTATTCGTCATAGCGGAGGGCGGCAATCCGATCATGACAATGTCTGTGTTTGCCATGAGCTCTGCATCGCTCGTCGTAGAACCGACAACTTAGAGCCCGGTTGGTCTAGTAATCAACACACATTGCATCATTATTGGGAATCTGTACAACTGAAGCATTCAGTGAGAAAGAAGGAAGCACAAAATTTAGTAGCTTGTACAAAAATCCACTAAATAAAGCAATATGGTTGTATAATGAAATTCATGAACAAAAGCAAATGGTTGAAGCAGAGAGTAGTAGTGGTTGAAGAGACACTTGTATCGGATAATGGTTGAAGCAAAAAAGTTGTACAGTCAGAGTAGCACACACTTACAATGGTGGAAGCAAAAATTCATCACCATAGAATCATATGCAATAATCTATGAAGCATGGTTGCTAGGTTGTAATATCTTCATTTTCTCACAACATACATAAAAGACACACTAGAGTAAAAACATGTTATGGGAACTCGGTTATGGCAAAAATTCATCACCATATAATTATATGCATGAAAAATATGGGAACTCAACGTTAGTGAACTTGGTATGGAGAAGTTGGTCGTGCTTCGTTGCGATTGTAATCATGCTTCTATTTGATGTCGGACGTGCGTCCTGCCAATGCTGGAAGTGCATGGTAGGCATGCTTCCTTTATCGCCATGGTTAGCGGCACTAAGAAGGATTGGCATGCATGGAGCGGCGCTGCAACAACGATGAACCATTAGCCGAGACCTCCTTTACTGCAAAGTAGGACAGCTGAATATCAAATTAAAATGAGGTCAACCGAGGACGTGAAGCCGATGTGCAACCGGATGGGCGTGCTCTGGTCGCTATCGAGAAGGGATGGCACTCCAGGAGAAGGGAGCATTATCCTGTCACTTGGTGATTGCCCGATGCCTATCCATCCTCCCTGCTGGGATGGGCATCACGACCACCTACTAATCAAGCACATATGAATCAAGCATAGGAGAATTAAATCATTGCAACGCAACCAGCAAAATCAGTGAGGAACACACATTGGAATCAACTCTTTGTGACGCTCACCATGCCAAAGGGAACAGCCATCAAACTTCTTGCTCACGATTGTTGGTTCCCGCTCACATCGGCCTTGGCGGATCATGGTCGTGGTGTCGTGGAGAATTAGCACCTCAGCAGATCACGGCCATGATTGTCATGCAGAATTAGCAGCTCGGTAGATCAATGAACAGACGATGTGGTGGGTAGGAGTAGAGGAAGAGGACTGACCGATGAGGTTTCCACGATACACAACGACGATGGGCGATGGAGGCGGGGGTGGAAGGGATCTGGGTGAGGCGAGCTTGGGCCTATGCTTGCTGTTGGCGGCGAATGGAATCGGGAGGCATGTGGGGCGAGAAATTAGGAAGAGGTTAGATGCGGGAGTTGCGGGAAGTTAATGCCCGGATGTTCGGATTTTCTTCTCCTTTTTTAACATATATGAAGAGCTTGTTGTGACCGTCGGATTTAAATTGAATCGATGGCCGTCGGCTAGTCTGGCGCTCGTTTCCTATCGGACTATAGATAGGAAGGGTTTCCCTTTAACCTTCTCAAAGACCGGTCGTAGCCACACTCGGTTCAATTAAAGTTGGAGAAACTGACACCCACCAGTCATCTATGTGCAAAGCACGTCGGTAGAACTAGTCTCGCGTAAGCGTACGCGTAATGTCGGTCCGGGCCGCTTCATCCAACAATACCGCCGAACCAAAGTATGACATGCTGGTAAGCAGTATGACTTGTATCGCCTACAACTCACTTGTGTTCTACTCGTGCATATAACATCTACGCATAAAACCTGGCTCGGATTCCACTGTTGGGGAATGTAGTAATTTTAAAAAAAAATCTACGCACACGCAAGATCATGATGATGCATAGCAATAAGAGGGTAGAGTGTTGTCCACGTACCCTCGTAGACCGAAAGCGGAAGCATTAGCACAAGGTTGATGTAGTCATACGTCTTCACGATCTGACTGATCCAAGTACAGAACGTACGGCACCTCCGAGATCAGCACACGTTTAGCTCGATGACGTCCCTCGAACTCCGATCCTGCTGAGCTTTGAGGGAGAGCTCCGTCAGCACGACGGTGTGGTGATGATGATGATGTTCTACCGATGCAGGGCTTCGCCTAAGCACCGCTACGATATTATCGAGGTGGATTATGGTGGAGCGAGGCACCGCACACGGCTAAGAGATCCAAGGGATCAATTGTTGTGTCTAGAGGTGCCCCCCTGCCCCAGTATATAAAGGAGCAAGGGGGAGGGGCGGCCGGCCTAGGAGGGGGCGCGCCATGGGGAGTTCTACTCCCACCGGGAGTAGGACTCCCTCCTTTCCTTGTTGGACTTGGAGAAGGGCAGAAAGAGGGAGAGAGAGGAAGGAAAGGGGGGCGCCGCACCCCTCTTCTTGTCCTATTCGCACTAGGGGGAGGGCGCGCGGCCCAGCCTTGGATGCCTATCTTCCACTAAGGCCCATGTAGGCCCAATAAGCCCCCGGGGGGTTCCGGTAACCTCCCGGCACTCCGGTAAAATCCCGATTTCACCCGGAACACTTCTGATATCCAAATATAAGCTTCCAATATATCAATCTTCATGTATCGACCATTTCGAGACTCCTCGTCATGTCCGTAATCACATCCGGGACTCTGAACAACCTTCGGTACATCAAAATTCATAAACTCATCGAAACCTTAAGTGTGCGGACCCTATGGGTTCGAGAACTATGTAGACATGACCGAGACACGTTTCCGGTCAGTAACCAATATCGGAACCTGGATGCTCATATTGGCTCCTACATATTCTACGAAGATCTTTATCGGTCAAACCGCATAACAACATATGTTGTTCCCATTGTCATCGGTATGTTACTTGCCCGAGATTCGATCGTCGGTATCTCAATACCTAGTTCAATCTCGTTACCGGCAAGTCTCTTTACTCGTTATGTAATGCATCATTCCGTAACTAACTCATTAATTACATTGCTTGCAAGGCTTATAGTGATGTGGATTACCGAGAGGGCCCAGAGATACCTCTCCGACAATCGGAGTGACAAAGCCTAATCTCGAAATATGCCAACTCAACATGTACCTTTGGAGACACCTGTAGAGCTCATTTATAATCACCCAGTTACGTTGTGACGTTTGGTAGCACACAAAGTGTTCCTTCGGTAAACGGGAGTTGCATAATCTCATAGTTATAGGAACATGTATAAGTCATGAAGAAAACAATAGCAACATACTAAACGATCAAGTGCTAAGCTAACGGAATGGGTCAAGTCAATCACATCATTCTCTAATGATGTGATCCCGTTAATCAAATGATAACTCATGTCTATGGCTAGGAAACTTAACCATCTTTGATTCAATGAGCTAGTCAATTAGAGGCATACTAGTGACACTATGTTTGTCTATGTATTCACACATGTATTATGTTTCCGGTTAATATAATTCTAGCATGAATAATAAACATTTCTCATGAAATAAGGAAATAAATAATAACTTTATTATTGCCTCTAGGGCATATTTTCTTCAGCTCCCCCAAAAGATGTGCATATAGATGATTTGCTTTTGAATGATGGTAAAGTGATTTGAATATATGCTTATTGAAAACAAGTCTCTGGAATGAAAAGAATGGGTTCGCGACAATCACGTGTAGTAATGAAAAAAAGAACATTTACATTTGTTTCCAAAGAGAATAAAAAGAATCCTTTACAGTTAGAATGAATTAAAAGAATATTTTACAAAAGGACAATGAGTTCACAACTCATAACATCAATCTCATTCATCAATAGGGTTTTTTGTTCACCCTCCGACAGTTGTTCCTAATCTCCCCAGCCCTTCCAGTCAGCGGGCTTATGTTCCCCATTTTGACCATCGAGGCTGCGAAATTCTTGAAGAAGTCCTTCTGGCTACCGGAGAACCTGTGAACGATCGACGCGGTGGTCGTGGCGGCGACAGGGTCGGACAACATTACCTGGTCCGAAGGGAGAGGGGCGCGCCCATGCAAGAGGTTGCCATAGTACTTGTTGTCGAAGACATCAGGGGTAACTGTGTCGAGGTTCACCAGCGTCTCCCCGTCCTGCCCGGCACTGCAGTTCTGTTGTGTGAATTGGCATTGTGCCCGCCCAAAGGTGTGGGCTCCTTGGAGGGCGACAAGGTCAGTGTCGTCGAGGCCCAAGTTTCTGAACTTCTCCTGGAGCGTCTGCAGAGAGTCGAAGGGGCTTGGGAGATTGTTGGCGCTCTCAACATTGGTGGTCGTGCCATCACGGCGGCCCAACGGCACACTCCAGCGAGGCCCTCCAGCTAGCTCGACTGAGATCTCGGAGGCGAGGGCGAGAATGTCGGCACAAGACACGATGCCGGGGCACGCATTCTCCAATGCATGCTTAATGTCGTCAACCACATCAAACCCGCGCACTGACCTGTTGTTGGCAGGGACCTCCTTCTCGGTCATGATCGCCGGGAGGTCGTTGTCCAGCAAAAGTGAGCCATCACAGCCCTGAACAAAGCAGTCGTGGAAGTGGAGGCGGATGAGGCTGGCTGGGATGCGTGCGTTGGCGACACGGGCACTCTGGATGACGCGCCGGACAATGTCATGCGCACTGGGGCATGAGTCGTCGTAAAAGGACGAGCTCAACCCAGCACCGGCACCGGCATGACCATGGGCTTCATGGCTCAGCGCTAGGACCAGCGCTGCCGTGAGCAGGAGGCTGCAGCGAGCAGCCAACGGGAAACAAGAGGAAACGGCCATGTGCACTACTGCACGTTTGCCACTGATGGATGGATTGGCAAGTTAGCTGCTACTAGAAGGGAACGAAGGAATGTCGCAGAGATGGATGTGAGGGAAATCAGAACGGTATGGAAGCTATATATAGCCTAGCCATTTTGAAGGATGTTGAACTTGGAAGGACTTTGTGGAAGCGTGTTTGACATGTTCCCCATGCCGTTGTCAACTTGATTACTAGCACTGCCGTACGTCGCCTACCGCCTACCGCAGCTTTCCTTTGCTGCTCATATTATTTTACATGATTAGCGAGAATAAGTTGGAAGAGGTCTTCCTTGATGATCTAAGAGAAGAGGTCTTCCTCAGGAAATATTGTGTTGTATATGTTGTGTGTGGCGGCGGCCAAGGATTGCATCAGATCAACAAATGTGATAGGAAAAAGTCTGAAATAAATCTTGAATTCGTACTCGAAGTCTGAATCGAACCTTAACCTTCTAATCCCTCAAATCAGCATCTTGTATTTACCAATCCCGGTCAATCTTCGCCCTAACCAGTTTGCCATGCCGGGAAAAGCACAATCCCTGCCGGGAATACAACTGTGTGCACTCCAACAGCGTCATCCCGCTAGACTACCTGTTTTTCCGGTAGAACAAGGAGGCCGTGGCATGCCTCAACGTGTCAGCCATGGCGACGAAGATCAGGTGGCGGTACAAGGGTGATGCATCCACCAAGCCGGACGCTCACTCTCACAAAGCTGAGACGTACGTACACAACAACTGACCGGCTCCGGCGTGTCTGCGTGTTACTAGCCAAAGACATAACAAACCACACACCATGGAGGATCACATCATGTATAAATAAAAAAGATAAGTTAAAGGAACACATACACATATGCACAGCCGTCGTCGCACGTCGGGTCGTTGCCACTTTCTCCTCGATCCCGTGCCACATAATCAATCCCAGTATCCAAACAAGGTATGAGCGAAAAACGGCCAGGATTGACCAGGATCCCGTGCAAATTTCAAGGATTGCAAGATCAAGGTTTGATTCAGACTAAGAGCACGAAATCAAGGTTTATTTCCGACTTTTCTCTATGTGATACATCGTGACTTTGCATGTACCTAGTTGCCACTTGCCAGGAATGGGCCGAGAGACCAGATCAGTCACACCGTGTGATCCTTACATTTCTTCCATCCTTCTCACATTCCTTTATTTTCTTCAGACGATGAGAGATACTTTTTGCTTCTATTTTATACGTGGGAAGTCTTCAACAAGCAACACCTTTGGTTTAGAATACTACTAACCAGTCCGTAGAAAGTCTTTTTAACTGTTAATATGGACGGAGGTAGTATTTTGCTATGAGTTTAGTTTGTGCTGTGATTTCCTTTTGCTGAGAGGCCACCTGTTGGCATGCCATGTTGAACTGCCATTGCTTGATGCGGGCCCATTCTTGTGCTATGAATAGGCTTCTCTTCATGACATTGAAAGATTGGTAGTTATGATCATTACCGAAAAAGGCTTTCGCCCCGCTTTACATATAAAACAATACGACCGAACCGATACAAAGTGGTGAGGAAACCCTCTTAGAAAGCAGATCATCAAAGATAATAAACATACAAATAGGAGTAGCCGCACCCCAACAAGAAGCACTCCAGACTACTCAGTAGACGAGGAGCCGCGGGCCTCCATAAGAAACCACTGGACATCCGTTGCAACGCACACACCAAGATGTCGCTAGAGAGAGCCCCCTGCCCTCTCACTCCGGGCCTGGAGCGCCGATCCGGCCAGCAGACACCAAGGACCGAGAACGATGCCAACGAAGTCACGTGTAAAAGATAGGATCCAGCGAGACAACCCTACACCATAGGCGAAGGAACTTCCAGCCGGGATCCAAGCTTGCCCACCGATGACGACATGCCACGACCGAAGAGAACCTGAGCTCCACGACGACAACCCCAAGAGGATGACGACGCAATACGCCTCTGCCCTCGAGACCGAAGAAACGGTCAAAGATTTTCATTCAGTGCCCTAGCACAGGAAAAAGGAACCTCGACGACGCCCCCAAGAGGGACACGATGCCGACAGGAATCGCCGTTGTGATACCCCCGATTCAATCATACACTATTCATGCACACAAATGTGTACGATCAAGATCAGAGACCCACGGGAAGATATCACAGCACAACTCTAAAAGTAAAATAAGTCATACAAGCATCATATTACAAGCCAGGGGCCTCGAGGACTCGAATACAAGTGCTCGAACATAAACGTGTCAGCGGAAGCAACAATATCTGAGTACAAACATAAGTTAAACAAGTTGCCATAAGATGGCTAGCACAAACTGGGATACAGATCGAAAGAGGCGCAGGCCTCCTGCCTGAGATCCTCCCAAACTACTCCTGGTCGTTGTCAGCGGCCTGCACGTAGTAGTAGCACCTCTTGTGTAGTAGGAGTCATCGTCGACGGTGGCGTCTGGCTCCTGGGTGCCAACGTCTAGTTGCGGCATCCGAGAAGAAGAGAGAAAAGGGGGAAAAGAGGGAGCAAAGCAACCGTGAGTACTCATCCAAAGTACTCGCAAGCAAGGATCTACACTACATATGCATGGGTATATGTGTAAAGAGGCAATATTGGTGGACTGAACTGCAGAATGCCAGAATAAGAGGGGGATAGCTAGTCCTATCGAAGACTACACTTCTGGCAGCCTTTGTCTTGCAGCATGTAGAAGAGAGTAGATTGAAGTCCTCCAAGTAGCATCGCATAGCATAATCCTACCCGTCGATCCTCCCCTCGTCGCCCTATGGGAAAGCGATCACTGGGTTGTCTCTGGAACTTGTTTGGGTGTGTTTTATTAAGTATCCAGTTCTAGTTGTCATATGGTCATGGTACAACTCCGGGTCATCCTTTTACCGAGGGACACGGCTATTCAAATAAATAAACTTCCCTGCAGGGTTGCACCACATAACCCAACACGCTCGATCCCTCTGGCCGGACACACTTTCCTGGGTCATGCCCGGCCTCGGAATATCAACACGTCGCAGCCCCACCTAGGCACAACAGAGAGGTCAGCACGCCGGTCTAAATCCTATGCGCGCACGGGTCTGGGCCCATCACCCATTGCACACCTGCGTTGCAAGGGCGGCTGGTGAGCAGGCCTAGCCTCCCTTATACAAGGGCAGGCGTTCCAGTCCAACCCGGCGCGCGCCGCTCAGTGGCTGACGTCAAGAAGGCTTCGGTTGATACCATGACGTCGAGTGCCCATAACTGTTCCCGCGTAGTTCGTTAGTGTGTATAGGCTAGTGGCCAGACTCAGATCAAATACCAAGATCTCGTTAAGCGTGTTATTATGAAGTAACCGCGAACGCCGACCAGGGCCAGGCCCACCTCTCGCCTAGGTAGTCTCAATCTGCCCTGTCGCTCCGCCACAACGTAACAGTCGGCGGCCGTCGAGAATCCAGGACCACCTCTACCAAGATGGAGCCACCTATCCTTCCATCCCCCACATCAAAATCACTTCCTGAGTGATCCCCGACCCGACTTTAGTCACCATCTGTATAGTAAGAATATATGTATAGTATATACCCGTGATCACCTCCTAAGTGATCACGGCTCGATAGTATAGCAAGGCATACTGACAAGAATGTAGGGCCACTGATGGTAAACTAGCATCCTATACTAAGCATTTAGGATTGCGGGTAAGGTATCAACAACTGTAGCAACAATGACAGGCTATGCAACAGAATAGGAGTAACTGAACAGTAACATGCTACACTACTCTAATGCAAGCAGTAGAGAGAAGAATAGGCGATATCTAGTGATCAAGGGGGGGCTTGCCTGGTTGCTCTGGCAAGAAGGAGGGGTCGTCAACTCCGTAGTCGTACTGGGTAGCAGCGGCGTCGATCCCCTAGTCTATCAGAGAGAAGAGGCAGAAGAAACAATAAATATAGTGCAAACATAAGCATGATGATGCAAGACATGACAATGAGCGGTGCTAGGTGTGCCATAACGCGGTAGTAGGTGGTACCGGCGAAAGGGGGAAACATCCGGGAAAGTATCCCCGGTGTTTCGCGTTTTTGGACAGGTGAACCGGAGGGGGAAAGTTGTGTGTTCGCTATGCTAGGGATGTGTGGCGGACAAAGGGCTGCGTATCCAAATTCGTCTCGTCGTTCTGAGCAACTTTCATGTAGAAAGTTTTTCCATCCGAGTTACGAATTATTTTATATTAATTTTTGAAGTTTTAAATCATTTTCTAAATTATTATTAATTCAAAATTAAATAGTAAATGCTAAATGTACCCAGCCCTGTGTACACAGGGGCTGACATGTGGGCCAGGGGGACCCAGTTGGCCAGTCAATGTTTGGCTGGTCAACAGGGGGTGGGGCCCCCTGTCATTGACAGATTAGGCTAATTAGGGTTTAATTAAGTTAACTAGTGATTAGGTCAATCTAATCGGGATTAATTAAGTTAATTAATTCCTTAATTAATTAATTTTATTATTTTTTATTTATTCTTTTTTAATTAACTTTTTTAAAACGTTCCAGGTGGTGGGGCCCATATGTCATAGGACAGGGGCCTTAGCGGGCGGGCTAATGGGCGCAAGGGCGGGCGTTGGGCGCCCCTCGGGGGCTGAAGCCCGCCCGGGCACGGGGCAAGGCCGCCGGGCACGGTGGGCGGAGCTCCAGGGCGCCGGACCGGGGCAGCGGTTGGCGGCGGCGAGCTGGTCCAGTGGGTGCGGGGTGGGGACGGGCGGTGCAGCCAAGGCTGTAGTGGCGGGATACGGGAGGCGAGTGCGGCAGGGGGCAGAAGGGGGGCGGCGGCTAGCTCAGGGCCGACGCGGCCAGCGGCGACGGTGCACGCGGCAGGGGAGGCCAAGCCAAAGGCTACTGCGGGCGGCAGCGGCAGGGGCCGAGGGCGCGCGGCAGGCTGTGGGTGATGAAGCTATGTACCTAGGGTAGGGTCATGGACCTGTCCTAACTACCCTACCCAAGGACATCCCTAGAAAAAACCACCTGTCAATCGACTCAGAAGTGTTCCACTCGATAGACTCGAAGACACTCGACCATGAAGCCAACCACTCGACCATGAAGCCAACCACTCGACGCCCAGGAGATCTAATGTCACTCTGTGTACAAACGGTCGGTCATTAAGTAGCTTTTATGGTCATCATAGCACTTTATGTGTAGCGTTACCAGTAACACCCAACCTTAATGTATCTTAAACCCTGCATAACTGAGGGCCGGAGGGGCCTGGCGGACTCTATATAAGCCACCCCCCTCCTCAGTGTAAAGGGTTCGCACCCCTGTAACTCACACACGTATAATCCAGTCGACCGCCTCCGGGCTCCGAGACGTAAGGCTGTTACTTCCTCCGAGAAGGGCCTGAACTCGTAAATCTCTTGCGCATACAACTACTCCATAGCTAGGATCTTCCCTCTCCATTAGTACCCCCCTATACTACTGTCAGACTTAGAACCACGACAGTTGGCGCCTACCGTGGGGCAGGTGTCTTAGCGACTTATTGGAGAAGTTGCAATTTTTTCCGATCTCCTTCATCATCGTTTCAGGCGGAGTTTTGGTTAAGGGCCGCGAGATCTGTCTCGGCGCGCTCACGTTCGTCGCCGATGACTCTGCTTGGCTTCAGGAGGCTCCGCTCGACATCGACGCGCTCCCAGTCCGCGGAGCGACGCACTTCCGCGCGTGCGTCCGTGGCGTCCTCCTGCGGCAGCCGTCGACCCAGTATCGGTCGGTTTCTGTGTCGTCCTCCCCCCTTGTTTCCCGCCGGCGCAAGCGCTCCGGTCGGTCGAGGCTTCAGCGGTGGGTGAGACACGCGGTGGCTCGTCAGTCGGCCACCCCCCAAGTCGCGGCAATCGAGCCCGGCGAATCTCTCTACGGCCTATTCGACTGGCTCCGCAGAGACTGCATCCGAGTGCGACAGCAGTGATCCAGCGGCGGAGGTTCTGATGGTTGATGGACCACGCGGTCCTCCCAGTTTTCCCGGCGCCGACGGAGGCGACGGCAGAGGCGATCCGTCGCATGCCCATGAGGAGTATCTCCCCGAGCCCCTCACTTCGCTGCAAAGGGAAGAACTTCGCCGTCGGAACATGGATGCGCTTCATACTCCTATCGTTGGAGAAACTCCCGAGGCTCGTGCCTTAGAGGACGCATGCTTGGCCAACTTGGCTGAGCACACTCGACTGGAGAAACTTCAGCGGGCACTCGATGAGCGCGCGCGGCAACGGGTTCCAGATTCCAGTCGACGTCAACTCTTTCCACAATCGACTCAGGTATATCAAACCCCGATTCAGAATTTAGCAGTTGCTTCCCGTATAGCAGAGTCAATTCAGCCTTCCCAGTCAGAGGCTGGCAGAGGCTTGTTGTAGATCAGAGATTTACTCTGGGCATTAGGAGATCAAAATTCAGCTGTATCACAGTCGCGGATCAGGATTCACAGCAGATCCGTAGCTGCGAATACAGTCTAGTCAGCTCATAGCCCCAGATCACCCTCGAGGCGTGAAGGGCGTGGAGACCGGCATGATCAGTACAAGAACCATGAGCAGTATGATCACCGAATCGATCGTGATGATCGACGTCGAGTGCCCAACCCTACCCCAAGGGGTGGATCGTACGCGCCTCGACAACAGGATGACAGACGCCAGCACAGTGGTGGGTGAATGATTCCAGTCGACCCCAGGGAACCAGGCTTTGATGCGAGATCCATTATCATTCAAGGGCTGGTCGACAGGAACAGAGCTCACCGAGAGGGTCACGACAGAGATGTACCCATCAGCAGCCGAGTGCATGTCTCGGGACCAGAGTGTTTCAGCAGAGCCATCAGGGCCGCGGTGATTCCTCCCAACTTCAGGTTGGCGACTGGAGTCAGTAAGTTCACTGGTGAGTCCAAGCCTGATACTTGGCTTGAAGACTACCGAGTGGCTGTTCAGATTGGCGGCGGCAATGATGAGGTGACCATGAAACATCTGCCTCTTATGTTGGAGGGCTCGGCCAGAGCATGGTTGAATCAGTTGGCACGCAACAACATTTATACTTGGGAAGATTTTTCCCGAGTGTTTGTCAGAATGTTTGACGGAACTTGCAAGCGACCAGCAGGACTGACAGAGCTGTAGACCTGTGTGCAGAAGTCGAATGAGACTTTGAGAGATTGCATCCAGAGATGGATCACATTGCATCACATGGTAGAGAATGTATCTGATCACCAGGCAGTGTGTGCCTTCAAGGAAGGTGTTAAGTACAAAGAGCTAAACCTGAAATTCGGTCAAACCGGAGACATGTCTCTGAGTCGAATGATGGAGATAGCCACCAAGTATGCCAATGGTGAAGAAGAGGATCGACTCCGGAGTGGCAAGCACAAGTCATTCGCCCACGAAACCGGAGGAGGGAACTCCAGTCGGAAGCAGAAGCGGAAAGGCGAGCCAGCTGCTCCTGGAGAAGCCTTGGCCGTGACTCAAGGAAAGTTTAAAGGGAAGCCTAAAGGGCCTTGGAACCCTAAGAAGGTGAAAGACAAGGAAGGAAATGACATGATGGGTTTGCCGTGCCACATCCACACGAAAAAAGATGAGGAGGGTAACTTCATTTACCCGAAACATACCACTCGACAGTGTCGGCTCTTGATCCAGCAATTCCAGGGGAAACAACCCAAAGACAAGGAAAGGAGTCAGACAAAGTTGAGGACAAGGAGGATAGTGATGATGGATATCCCCGGGTCAATTCCACTCTGGTGATTTTTGCTGACGTTGAGAGCAAAATTCGATTGAAAGTTATCAACCGAGAAGTGAACATGGTTGCTCCAGAGACACCCAATTATCTGAAATGGTCTCAGACTGCCATCACATTCGACCAGTCTGATCACCCGACACACATAGCCACCCCTGGGAGGCAAGCTCTGGTGGTCGACCCAGTCGTTGAAGGCACTCGACTGACTAAAGTTTTGATGGATGGTGGCAGTAGCCTGAATATACTGTATGCAAAGACATTAAAAGGGATGGGCATTTCGATGTCCAGACTCAGTACCAGCAACATGAGTTTCTATGGAGTCATTCCTGGAAAGAAGGCTGCATCATCCGATCAGATTGCTTTTGATGTAGTTTTCGATGATTCCAAAAATTTCCACAAAGAAAAGTTGACATTTGAAGTTGTGGATTTCCAGAGTGCCTATCACACTATTTTGGGCAGGCCAGCTTATGCATGTTTTATGGCTCGACCATGTTACGTCTATCTCAAATTGAAGATGCCTGGCCCCAAAGGTGTGATCACTGTTACTGGCAATCGGAAGAAGGCAGAAGAGTGCTTTCAGAAAGGCTCAAAGATCGCCGAGTGATTTGTTGCGAGCCAAGAAGCCCGCTACGGAATCAGCGTTTCAGTCGTCCAGTGAGACGAAACTGATTCACATTCACCCGACCGACCCCAATGCTGCTCCGACCAATATCTCTACAACGCTCGACCCCAAATAGGAAGAAGCGCTCATCCAGTTCCTTTGTGAGAACTGGGACATCTTCGCATGGAAACCTTCTGACATGCCGGGTGTTCCCAGGGGGCTGGCTGAGCACCGCCTACGAGTGGACTCAAAAGTGAAACCTGTTAAAGAACATCTTCGACGGTCCGCCGTCAAGAAAAGAAAGGCCATTGGCGAGGAGGTGGCTCGGCTCTTAGCAGTAGATTTTATCCGAGAGATTTACCACTCCGAGTGGCTCGCCAATGTTGTCATGGTCCCCAAGAAGGACAAGTCACTTTGCATGTGCATTGACTTTAAACATATCAATTGGGCCTGCTTGAAAGATCATTTTCCTCTCCCCCGCATCGACCAAATAGTCGACTCGACTGTGGGATGTGAGCGCCTGTCTTTCTTAGACGCTTATTCCGGTTACCATCAGATCCATCTGTATGGACCCAATGAGATCAAAACAGCTTTCATCACCCCATTCGGGTGCTTCTGTTATGTTAGCATGCCATTCGGCCTCAAGAATGCCGGAGCCACGTTCATGAGGATGATTCAGAAGTGTTTGCTCACTCAAATCAGTCGGAATGTGGAAGCGTACATGGATGATATTGTGGTCAAGTCACGGAAAAGTTCCGACCTGCTGACTGACCTTGCTGAAACATTTGCCAACCTCAGGAGGTATGATATCAAGCTTAATCCATCAAAGTGCACATTCGGAGTTTCTGGCGGAAAATTACTCGGTTTTCTCGTTTCCGAACAAGGAATCGATGCAAATCCAGAGAAAGTGGGCACTATACTCCGAATGAAAAGACATGTGTGTGTGCACGATGTTTAGAAGCTTACTGGTTGCTTGGACGCTTTAAGTCGATTCATCGCTCGTCTCGGTGAAAAGGCATTGCCTCTTTACCGACTGATGAAGAAGTCAGACAAGTTTGAGTGGACTCCTGAAGCTGATGCAGCGTTTGCAGAGCTAAAAGCCCTGCTTTCCACCCAGTCGGTGCTTGCTACCCCGATCAGCAAAGAGCCTTTGCTGCTTTACATTGCAGCCACATGACAAGTCGTCAGTACAGTACTTACGGTCGAGCGGGAAGAAGAAGGAAAAGCCTTTAAAGTTCAGCGCCCAGTATATTATATTTCTAAAGTTCTGACCCCATCAAAGCAAAGATACCATCATTATCAGAAGCTTGTATATGGGATTTATATGACCACGAAGAAAGTTTCTCATTACTTCTCGGACCATACCATTACAGTCGTCAGTGGTGCCCCATTGTCAGAGATTCTGCACAACAGAGATGCAACTAGTCGAGTGGCAAAATGGGTGATTGAACTCCTTCCCCTGGATATCAGATTTGAGGCAAAGAAAGCTATCAAGTCCCAAGCAATAGCAGATGTCATCGCCGAGTGGACTGAACAGCAACTGCCGACTCAAGTTCACTCGGAGCACTGGAGCATGTTCTTTGATGGTTCTAAGATGCTGAATGGATCCAGTGCTGGGGTAGTGTTGGTTTCCCCCCGAGGAGATAAGCTCATATATGTGCTCCAAATTCACTTTGATTCCTCCAATAATGAACCAGAATACGAAGCGCTTTTGTATGTGTTGCGCGTGGCCATTTCACTCGGCGTCCGTCGCCTCATGGTCTATGGCGACTCAGATTTGGTGGTTAACCAAGTGATGAAGGAGTGGGACGTCAGAAGTCCAGCCATGACTGGTTACTGCAACGCAGTAAGGAAGGTAGAGAAGAAATTCGAGGGGTTAGAGCTTCATCATATACCCCGACTGAAAAATCAAGCAGCTGATGATTTGGCAAAAATAGGTTCCAAGAGAGAAGCCATTCCAAGTGATGTGTTTTTGGAGCACATCCACATGCCGTCAGTTCAAGAGGATCCTTTCACCGAAGAAGCCCCGCAGCCAAAAAGTGCCACGGATCCGACTGAAGTTGAGGTCCCAGCCGTGGTCGACCTGATCATGGAAGTTTTGGTCATCACTCCCGACTGGACAGTGCCGTACATCGCGTATATCCTAAGAAAAGAGCTCCCAGAGAATGATGAAGAGGCTCGACAGATCGTCGGTCGATCCAAGGCCTTTACTGTGATGAGGGGACAGTTGTACAGGGAAAGCGCGACTGGAGCCAGTCAGAAATGTATAACGCCAGAAGAAGGTCGGCTGATTCTCGACGATATCCACTCGGGGACCGGTGGCCATCATGCATCCTCTCGGACTATTGTGGCTAAAGCATACTGAGCGGGGTTTTACTGGCCCAGAGCAAATGAAATGGCGAAAGAGATAGTTGACAAGTATGAAGGATGTCAGTTCTATTCCAATATGTCACACAAGCCCGCCTCAGCCTTGAATACCATTCCAATCGTCTGGCCCTTTGCTGTTTGGGGATTAGATATGGTTGGACCACTGAGAACTGGCAGGAGCGGCTTCACCCATGTACTGGTGGCAGTCGACAAGTTCACTAAGTGGGTCAAAGCCAAGCCTATAAAGAATCTTGATGTCGGCACTGCTATCAGCTTCATCAGAGAGTTGATATTCAGATATGGAGTTCCACATAGCATCATCACTTATAATGGGTCAAACTTCGATTCCGACCAATTCAAAGCCTTTTGCGCTTCTCAAGGCACGCGAGTCGACTACGGTTCCATCGCTCAGCCCCAGTCGAATGGACGGGCAGAAAGAGCAAACGACCTAATTCTCAAAGGACTGAAACCCCGGGTGATGTGTGATCTCAAACACGCAACAGGCGCATGGGTCGAAGAACTTCCATCAGTTCTTTGGGGATTGAGGACTACTCCTAATCGGTCGACTGGGAGAACTCCATTCTTTCTGGTCTATGGAGCCGAAGCAGTTCTGCCGAGCGACTTGCTTCACAATGCACCTTGAGTTGAGCTCTACTCTGAAGTTGAAGCAGAGCAAGCCCGGCAGGACACAGTTGACCTTCTAGAAGAAGAAAGAGAGATGGCCATGATCCGGTCGACCATCTGTCAGCAAGACCTACGTCGATTCCATGCCAGAAACGTGAAGAGTCGAGCCTTCCAAGGAGACTTGGTCCTCCGAGTGGACCAACAGAAGCCACACAAACTTGCCCCCACTTGGGAAGGCCCCTTCATTGTCACCAAAGTTCTCCACAATGGAGCATACCGTATTTACAATGTCGGCCGCCAGATTGATGAGCCACGAGCTTGGAATGCGGACCTGCTCCGCCCCTTTTACACTTAAGTACTCACTCGGATGAGTTGTAATAAAAGTACTCATGTAGTTTGCTTATCAAAGACAAAAGTGTTATAATTTTCCCATTGATTGTTGTTGCTTTTGTTTGTGTGAGAAATCCCCCAGTGGGTGGCTTAGCTGCGAATCCGTTTCGCCTAAGTTTGTAAAAAAAATTCCTACCGAGTGACGAGCAAGCCTCTCACTCGGAGGCTTAGCTGCGAATCTGTTTTGCCTAAGTGTTTGAAAATCCTACCGAGTGGCGAGTCTGCCTCCCACTCGGGGGCTTAGCTGCGAATCCGCTCCGCCTAAGTATTTGAAATCCTACCGAGTGGTGAGTCTGCCTTCCACTCGGGGGCTTAGCTGCAGTCCAGCACTCGCCTAAGTAACAAAAAATCCTACCGAGTGGTGAGTCTGCCTCTCACTCGGGGGGCTTAGCTGCAGTCCAATACTCGCCTAAGTACTTGAAAATCCTACCGAGTGGAGAGCAAACCTCCCACTCGGAGGCTTAGCTATAGTCCCGTACTCGCCTAAGTACAAAATCAATGTGCGCTCCGCAAGGATGACGAGGTGCAGGTCGACTGCTACCTTCTCCCTCGGAGCTACGTCACAAATACAAAAATCCTACCGAGTGGAGAGCAAACCTCGCACTCGAGGGCTTAGCTGCAGTCCAGTACTCGCCTAAGTGTTTGAAATCCTACCGAGTGGAGAGCAAACCTCCCACTCGGGGGCTTAGCTGCAGTCCAGTACTCGCCTAAGTATGAAATCCATTTCGATCGGCAAGGACGACGAGGTGCAGGTCGACTTCTACCTTCTCCTTCGGAGCTCCGCCACAAATACAATGTGTGCTCTGCAAGGACGACGAGGTGCAGGTCGACTTCTACCTTCTCCTTCGGAGCTCCACCACAAATATAATGTGCGCTCTGCAAGGACGACGAAGTGCAGGTCGACTGCTACCTTCTCCTTCGGAGCTCCGCCACAAATACAATGTGCGCTCCATCCCGATCCACAAGGACGCAGGTCGACTGCAATCTGTGCTCCATCCCTACCTGCAAGAGTGCGTCACAAGCACTAAAATATATTCCGAGTCGAGAACAATGTTCGCTCGAAGGCAAATGCAAACATATTCAACGACAAAGCCAAGTTCAGATAGCATCCTACGGATTCAGAAGTGCTCAGGCATCAAGCCTGTAAAAGCTTATCGGTTACAAAAACCACTCGGCATTCCGAGGCAAATTTAAGGCTTCAAGCATAGAAGTTTTTTACTCCTCCGGTGGAGGACTGGAAGGCACAACAAACTGGTCCAGGTCGATTCCATCTGCAATCCGAGTGGCAGCGGCAATGAAGGTCTCCATGAAAGATTGGAAGTCATGCTTCTTGTTATTGGCCACTTTGAGGGACGCCAGCTTGTCCTCCCGCGCATTCTTGCAGTGAACTTGGACCAGAGACAGAGCAACATCAGCACCACACCTGGCAGAAGACTTCTTCCATTCTTGCACTCGACCTGGAACTTCATTCAGTCGAGTCATCAGAGACTCGAGGTCATTTTTAACCGTCTCTCTCGGCCAGAGTGCGTGTCGATCCGCGATGCCGCAACCTTCAGTCGAGCAAGGTAGTCGACCACACCAGCAACACGGGACTCCAGTTGGAGCACGTTCATGGCAGTTTCATCCTTCACAGAAGAATTAATGGGATCCAAGCCTGTCTCCACTCGACTGGTCTCCTCCTCGAAGTTTTGGCAGAATTCTGTAAACACAACTCAAAGATGAGCCAGCAGTTCTATGATGAGTCGGTGATTACAAGTCAGTCGGGTAAGAGAGATTACCCTCAAGCATGACAAATAATTTCTTGACGAGTCCTCCCAGATAAGCCTCCAGATCGTTCTTCTTCCCTACAAGTTCACTAGCCTTGTCACTCAGAGCAATCTTGTCATTCTTCAGACGGCTCACTTCCTTGTTGGCCGCGTTGAGAGCTGCTTTCAGGTTGGCGTTCTCCTCTTCAAGTTTACCGACTGAAGCCAGCTTCTCTTTCGCAAGCTTCATTTTATCCTAAGCCGCCTTCTGCACCTCGGCAAGTTCCTGGTCCTTCTTCTTCAGAGCCTCCTTCGTTTTATCAACAAAATGACAATGAGATCAGAACCAAGAATGGGCAGAAGGATAAGAACAGTCATCAAGTTCTCACCAATCATACCTTTTGCTTCATCCTTTGCCTTCTGGAAGTTCTCCTGAACAAGCTTCAAGTCAAGGTCGAGCTGGATATGTTTGTTTTCCAATTCAGTATAACGAGCCACAAGCTCGCAAGATTTCTGTGAAAGAGTCAGTCGACATATATCAAAGAGAGGTTGCTTCCGAGTAACTAAGAGAAAAACCGTAGCATTTCTAAGACTACAGTCGAATCAAAATATTCAACAGTAGTCTCGGGGACTACACCCAGTGGGTGCACTCAGCGTGCCGCCACTAGTTTTATCGACTTGATCCGATCAGTCGACCGAAAGGAACAAAGAGATCTCATCATGATCTACAAAAAACAGGTTCTTCAGACTATAGTCGACTGCCAGCAGTCCGCCGTAGTCTCGGGGACTACACCCAGTGGGTGCACTCAGCATGCCCCCACCAGTTAAAAGATTCCATTCGACATGGTCCGACCAGACCGACTGAAGAAGTTGGAATGAGGAAATTCGAAATACAAAGACTACGGTCGACTGCCAGCAGTCGACCATAGTCTTGGGGACAACACCCAGTGGGTGCACTCAGCGTGCCCCCACCAGAGCAAAAAATCAATCGACACACCCAGTGGGTGTACAGATTCAAACAGAACAAGCCGTGACCAACTAACCTGGACATTACTCTGGAGGGCTGAGCTAGCATCATAAGCCGCTTGACTGGCTTCCCGGATCGCCTTCACCTGCTCCATCATGATCCCCGCCTGGCGTATGGCCTCCTTAGCAGCACCCGCTTGGTCCTCTGGGACGTGGTGCATGGCAAAAAGGGAGGGCGGATCAGCAATTGATGATGAAGGCCAGACACTCGTCAGCGCACAGCGAAGGACACAGAATGCTGAGTGACATCACCACCTTCTTGAACCAATGCCTTCAGGCACTTATGCAGTCCGAATGGTCTTGCCAGCCGACGCCTTTTTGTTCTTCCTCCCCCTCAGTGGCACCTCGTCGTCATCATCAGGGAGATCAATGACGTGAGGAGGAGCTGCAGGAGAAATCCAGATTTAGAAACGAAAATCCAATCGACCATAAGGGAAACTACAAGAGGGCGTAACAGGATTGGAGGTGGCAGCGTCTTCCATCTCTTGGTCATCGTTCTTGGTGGAGGTCTCGGAGGTAGCAGCACTGCAGATTTCAGAAACCAGTCGGTCAGTCGATGAGTCGACCAAGAGTTCATCTGTGCTAAAACAAGAAAACACAAGTTTTGTCGTTACCCGGAGATAGTGGGAATGGCCATTCTCATCTTGGGCAAGGCCTTCGGCGGCTTTGACGGCTTCGGTGCTTTCTCAGTCGGCGCCGGAGAAGCCGCCCGAGGGCGCTTCGACAACGGCACAACTTTCCATGCTTGGATCGCCTTTCCGTGCGTGGAGGACCGATTTCCATCTCCTCCTCCTCTTCACTGGAGCCGTCGTCGTCCTCTTCCTCCTCACCATCAGATTCCCACTCCTCCTCACTTTCACCTCCGCTCGCCTCTCCCTCGTCGGCCTGTTCTTGCACCTCGTTGGGCATCGAGTACATCTCATTCATGGCCTAGAAGACAACAAACAAGGCAAAGGTCAGTCGACTGATTTTAAAGCAAACATAATGAAGAAAGCAAGATCACAGTCAGAGATGCAGAAGTGGACCTTGTCTACGTCGTATGATTGGTCGAGTGGAGGAATCCTCCTAGCTCCTCTGGGGTTGTCCGTGTTCCCTGTGATGCTTGCCAGCCACCTCTCCAGCGTGGCCTCGTCAATATCCTCCGGGTGGATCCGAGTGGTGTCCTCAGTGCCAGAATACAACCACATCGGATGGTCTCGAACTTGAAGCGGCTGGATGCGTCGCCGGAGGAAGACCTCCAAGAGGTCCATGCCGGTCACCCCGTCACGGATAAGCTGGACGACACGCTCGACTAATACCTTAACCTGCGCCTTCTGTTCCGGGAGTACCTTCAAAGAGGAAGGCTTCCTCACTCGGTCATTGGAAAAAGGAGGGAGTCCAGTTGACTATACTGGCGTCGGCTGGTCTTTGAAGTAGAACCAGGTCGACTGCCATCCCCGGACCGAGTCGGGTAGGATCATGGTCGGAAAGGCGCTTTTCCTTCTCAACTGAACCCCAAGACCCCCACACATCTGAATCACTTGGGTTCTCTCATCACTCGGATTGGCCTTTTTCACCGTCTGGGAGCGATAGGTGAAGATGTGCTTGAAAAGACCCCAATGAGGCCGGCAACCCAAGAAATTCTCGCACAAAGACACAAAAGCAGCGAGATACACGATGGTGTTGGGCGTAAAGTGGTGGAGTTGTGCCCTGAAGAAATTCAGAAATCCTCGAAAGAAAGGGTGAGCCGGCAAAGAAAACCCACGGTCGACATGAGTGGCCAAGAGAACACACTCACCCTCCTGAGGAGGCGGCTCGGACTCCTTCCCCGGGAGCCGCGCTGATCCGTGGGGGATCAGTCTTCCATCGGCCAGGTCGTCCAGATCCGCTTGACGGATCGTCAAGCGGATCCAGTCGCCCTGGATCCAGCCCGGCGGCAGGCCAGCCCTTGATGAAGATCCGCCCCGACTGGTCGCCCTTCCCTTCTCTTTCGATGTCGCCTTCTTCGCCCGCTCCAGGGCCGCCGTCTTCTCTTTTACCATCGTCACCGGCGGGACGAGCACTAGGCAGCGGCACTGAGATGGAAGCGAGTGAGGCGGATGGCTCTAGGGAGGAGAGGAGGAAATGGGAACGCACTGTTCAAAAAACCCCGTCCGGCGCCTTATATAAGGTTACTTCGGAGTGACTGACTGGTAGGCCTGGGCGATCCTGTCAAATCCCGCAATAGTCGTGCGCGCGATACATGGAGAAAAAGGTGGCGTGGAGATCGAGGCGTCCCTGCCTTATTCCATCCGATTACTGCAGCCTCGCTCCGTCCCGCGCGCTTCCCAAAATTCGAATCCCACAAAATCCACGGACAACAAAACAACTTGTCAGACGGAGGATCCCCTCCACATCGTCACTCGGAGTTTCTCAAGTAACAACTTCACTCGACGGAAACAAAGAATGGATCAAGGCGACTGAAACAGAAGTTGGTGCCGTCACCTAAGGTTCATTGATCCAGAACAAGACATACTCATAGCACGAGAAATGGGTCGGAAGAGTTCTCAACTCCTTCCCCACTCAAACCTCGGTCCATTCG
This sequence comes from Triticum aestivum, assembly GCF_018294505.1. Classification (NCBI taxonomy): domain Eukaryota; kingdom Viridiplantae; phylum Streptophyta; class Magnoliopsida; order Poales; family Poaceae; genus Triticum; species Triticum aestivum. The sequence continues at coordinate 700,908,805 of NC_057801.1, forward strand.
GGGGCTAATGATGAAGCCATGTAACTAGGGTAGGGTCGTGGACCTGTCCTAACTACCCTACCCAAGGACATCCCTAGAAAAAACCACCTGTCAATCGACTCAGAAGTGTTCCACTCGACAGACTCGAAGACACTCGACCATGAAGCCAACCACTCGACCATGAAGCCAACCACTCGACGCCCTGGAGATCTAAAGTCACTCTGTGTACAAACGGTCGGTCATTAAGTAGCTTTTATGGTCATCATAGCACTTTATGTGTAGCGTTACCAGTAACGCCCAACCTTAATGTATCTTAAACCCTGCATAACTAGGGCCGGAGGGGCCTGGCGGACTCTATATGATTCACTCCCTCCTCAGTGTAAAGGGTTCGCATCCCTGTAACTCATACGCATATAATCCAGTCGACCGCCTCCGGGCTCCGAGACGTAGGGCTGTTACTTCCTTCGAGAAGGGCCTGAACTCGTAAATCTCTTGCGTATACAACTACTCCATAGCTAGGATCTTGCCTCTCCATTAGTACCGCCCTACACTATTGTCAGACTTAGAACCACGACAGCGGGCGTGGGCTTGGCCTCGGCCGGAGCAGAGTAGAGCGGGGGGAGCAGGGGCGGGCCGGAGCCCGCGGCAAGGCCCGCGCGCGCGGGCGGTGTAGCGTGGCCGATGTGGCCGTGACGAGCGGGGGTGGGCGCGGGGGCGCCGCAGCAAGGCCATGGCAACGTGTGGTTGCAGCCCACGATGGGTGCGCGTGTGCTCGACTGCGGGTGGCGCGAGGGAGACAGAGAGGCGGTTGCGGAGGCCGTGGCCTCACCGGGGGCGTAGGATCAAGGCAGTGGGTGTCGAGGAGGCAGACAGGGACGACGACGGAGAGGAGGTCGACAACGGAGGGGGCGGCGGCATCGGGCTTGTGGAAGCCGTTCAGTGAGGAGGATGGGGATGACGAGGAGGCGAGCGGCTGCGGTGAGGGGCGGCTCCGGCATGGGCCACAGGTGATGACCACGGCGGTGGGGCGATGAGATCGGGGGGTTGCCCCGATCCAGACCAGGGAAGGGTGAGAGGCAGGAGTGGGACAAGAGGGAGGGAGTGGGTGCGAGTGGGGGTGGGGGTTAGGGTTTCGTGGGAGTGGGGGATAAGGGGAACCGGGGTGGGCCGGCTTGGCGGCCCGTCGGCCTGCTGGACCGAGGCCCAGAAGGGGGGTTCCTTTCCTTTTATTTTTGTTTTGTTTTTCTGTTTTTATTCTTTTCCCATTTTCTGTTTTATTTATTTTAGATCATCATAGCATTTTCTAAACATGGGTTTTCTTCACTATGATTACCTATGTAATATTTGGCACAATCCGGACATTTTGGTTTCATTGTTTGAAAACTTTTGTTGTTTGCCTGATTTTTAAGTTGAATTTGAATCGATTTAGAACTAACGCGAGATCAGTAATAGTAATCAAGGTGACGTGGCATCATTAGCAGAGGTTCACTATAGCTTAAGTATCCTTGTGTCACAATTCTCCTCCACTACAAGAAATCTCGTCCCGAGATTTAAGCAGTGGAGTAAGGGGGGGTAAGGTGCTGGTAGCGAAAAACGTAATGAGTCTTCTCGGTCTTAACTGCCCTTTCGAAGAGGTTGATCCCTTTTGTTGATGTCTCCATTTCTCTGCTTCAAGTCACCTTGATCAAGTCGCCATCCTTTCTTCGGGATCTCCGTCGTCGTACAAACGCGACCAAGGGGAAAAACTCTACAAGAATGCATCTCCACAAAGCTGGGCATCTGACGGTGAACTCAATGGGAAATACACAAGGTACCCCACGAGTTGTATTTTAGTGAATTCGTTGAGTGCAATATACGATGGTACCAAAGTTTCAAACGGGTAGGCAATCATTCAATGACTAGATAGAAGCTGGAATGGGGGTTTGAACAACGAGAATAACATGGTATTTGATTTCAGGATGAATAATGGTATAGCATTTAGATCGTGAATCACATACAAAGCCAGGTGCAAAGGATACTTAGAATCCGGGTTGTAAAGAAGAGTCAGGTTTCGATCCAGTGGACCTGTGGGTTATGGGCCCACCATGTGGGTTGAAAGTAGGAAGGGTGGTGACATCTTGCACAGCCGTGACAGGGAGGCATGTCAGTGAATAGCTTGTCAGCTATGCCGGCAACAATGTCGGTACCAAGGACGGGGAACAAAGAGAGCAATTTTCCTGCTTGTTGAACAAGGCGAACTAATTGGCAAAGTTATCACCCATCGGTGGTTACCGGAATGTCATCAACAATAGTAACAGGGTCTTACAGGCAAAGTGGTGCAACAAGGTGCCTACCTAAGCAGGGAGTTATGTCTGCTCAGTTAAGTCAGATTCAGGAAAGGTTAAACAAAAGAATGGAAAGGAAAACACAATTATCAGATTAAACAGAACAATGGAAAGGAAAATTGTGATTACACACAATTATTAGGAGTATATCCTTCCTATATACAAGCAGAACATGGCATACAGGGTAGGAGAGCAAGTACCCAACCATTCAGATAAGGGGCAAGGATTAATCAAGATGTTACCCATACAACGGTGTTTGGATAACTGACCAAGAAACATTTAGCATCGCTCCTCCAATGTTCTTGTTGATGAGCAAGGTATCATAGTCATGCTTTGAGGTAGCAATGATATGGTATTTCAATCAAGGGCCAGACTTTGGATACACAAATGATCCATCAGGAGCAACTTATAAAATAAGTCTCACAATTTCCTCCAGGATGAATGGTTATCCTCGCAAAAGAAATTATAATGATAGGTCCTCCAGCCAGGGGGTGCTAGGCATGACATCATATTACCGGGTCATCAAAGGACCAACATCATAACTCCTGGAAAGTTGTCCCAACCATCATATCTGCCGAGATTCAGATCTGATTGGTGTCATGATACCCCAGACTCAGGATGTCCGAGAAGAAAAGGTGCAACACAAATCGACGAAATGACATTGCAAGATTCTTGGGAAATGAACTATGGGAGCGGGTTCCTGAAACAACAGTTCATCATTAAACCAAGGAGGGGATGAGAAGGTGGCTGATGGGCTCAGCGACAATTCATCGAGAATTCCAAACGTATGGATTTCTACAATAATGTGAACAAGAAGCTGACACTTGTCAATTCAAATGATATAATGTTGTATGCTCAAGGAAAACATACACCATCAATCACTAGTTGAAAGGTGTGCCCAAAATATGACCTTAGGCAGCAAGATCAATGTTAGAGTGATGATTCAATAACCAACAGTCTAAGAACGAACTATCGATCATTAACTTCAAAGCAATAGGGTTGCTAGAAGTACAGAAATCAAGCAGCATCGTTAGCATATTGGTAACCTGGTTAAAAAACAACTCGGGGATGAAGGAAGAATGGTGATGGTGAGAAGTATCATCATACCTAGAATTTCTAAGAGGTGGAGCAATCCCCACAACATTCTCGATAGAAAAGACAGTAATACTTCAAGGTAGAACACAACACTAGCTGGAGAGCAAGTTGTATTCATAATGTGGACAGGTTCACGATGAAAGGAAGTCAAGAGTGTTGTCGATGATAATAAAAATCATCAAGGGCAAGGAGGGTATTTCTCATCATGAACACAGTTGGCATCCTGGAAGAAGTCAACGTGTTGAAGGTGATCCGACACATTTGCTGAGAGGTTTCAAGAGGATGCAATCAAACAACAAAGGCAACAAGCAAGGGAATGACGAAGTGGCAAGATATAGGATCAATATATAAGATGCAAGCTCAGAACCAAAGTTGCCTTTCAAGACAAGCAACATGATGTTCAAACCTCGACGTAAGTCGTGCTCACACACTGAAGAATTCATACACCAGAGAAGGACGAGGTAGCACAACCAAAGGTAGCAAGACCAGGATGCAGCCGATAGTCTAGGAATGACTAGATTGAGTTCAGAATTTCCTAGTAAAAATAGTAGGGGCATTTGATTTGTAGTGCGGAATAATTTCACTAGTCAGTGTCCTCGGTTGATAACGAGCCGGAACCCGTAGAGTGATTATGACAAGGAAGACATTATTTCAACAAAGTTAGTAAGATGTGGTGCAATGGCAAGACATCTCCGAGATACCAGGGGGTAATACTCGAAGGTAGAACATGATAGAAGTAGAACCGGGTCATTGACCTATGATAGTAGATACTTCAACCTTGCCAAAAATAGACGAGGCACTAGAATGAATTCCCATCAGATATATGAGATCAGGACAACATGGTCGGAACCATAACTGTAAGGAATCAATTTCAAGAGTACCGAAAGAATCATACAGATAGATAATCATTTTGCAAGAAGCTTACAAGATGGTCTACATCATTTTCCATGGGCATGAACACAAAGTTCAAGGTTGACTCCCACTTCTTTAGTGCATATCATTTCATTCACCTCTCGCTTTGATATAACTGTAGTGTTGGAATTTTATCTGGTAGAACACCGAAAGAGTATGACTTGTGAAAACTTTCGGGTTCTCATGGATTAGGGAAGGAATAGTTTCAACCCATCGGGCATCTTAGTAACATATACCACAAGTTTCAAAAGTAAATACACAAGCTTAAAAGCAAAGCATGGTTGGCCAAGCACAAGATACAATTTACCAAAGGCATTATGTATCAGGGGAAGAACTCACAAGGTGATTGAATATGAAGGACACTGTCAGATAAAATCCAACAATGGATTGGGCGATACACAACGGAGCTGATGTGAGTATCGGTACTCAGTCAGAGGAATAAAGAATGCAGAGGCATCAGATTCAAGAATCTCCTGATTAGCCTGGTGCTTAAATAGAAAGAAGTTATGGTTTCCAAAATGAAGGATCAGAAGCAGACGCTCTGATCAAGGATGGATAAGTTGAAAACACTTAGTTGGACAATCAATAAAGGTTGGAATTGTCGAGAACCAACTCATGTCCGGAATGACGTCTGAGTCTGAAGGAAAATTTTAAAAAGGATAACCTGATGACTGCGTGCGTACACGCATATTGAATCAATAGGCTCAAAATGACTAAGACAAGGGATGTTATCGAGGACTACTAGTCATATGGAATTAACCATAATGTAAGCAGGCAAGAATTTCAAGAATAACAGGCTGTAGAGGATTTTCAAAAGATCAAAAAGTATTCCAAAGAATTTTGTGAGTCACATGAACAATTCAGAAGAACGGATCCTTGATAAATGTGAGAAAAAAACTGTAAGGGTTTCGTGCGAAATAAAACTGCAAGACAGTAAACTCAAATGATTCTCGGGGCAACGGAGAATAGTTCGAGGCATCTTGTAACAACAATAGCGGCGAGAAATGATCATGAGAATGACAAGTGCATGCAGATATCCATAGGGATATATCGGTGGCAGTGAATTGCAAAGGCGATGAGCACAAGGGTCTTGGGAAAAATATCGAGGGATATCCTCAGAATCTTCTGACGAAGCAGGTGATCTTCCGGAATGAGGGCTCTTTGGGAGAAATAGTTACTAGATCCTAGAGTTAGAGTTAGCAAAATCATTTAACCCGAATAGAAGAGAGATCAGAGTCCCAGAGCATAGATGAGGAGTAAAACATCCTAATACCACCCAATGGTGACGTGGGCCAATAAGCCGCACAACCAAGTTAGTAAAAAAACTCTTTCAGTGACTAGACTCAACTTCGGCCAAGGAGTTTGGAAGGGGGATTCCTACAGGGAGTTGGCTCTGGTACCAACTTGCGACGCCCCCGATTCAATCAAACACTAATCATGCACGCAAATGTGTACAATCAAGATCAGGGACTCACGGGAAGATATCACAACACAACTCTAAAACTAAAATAAGTCATACAAGCATCATATTTCAAGCCAGAGGGCTCGAATACAAGTGCTCGAACATAAACGAGTCATCGGAAGCAACAATATATGAGTACAGACATAAGTTAAACAAGTTGCCATAAGATGGCTAGCACAAACTAGGATACATATCGAAAGAGGCGCATGCCTCCTGCCTAGGATCCTCCTAAACTACTCCTGGTCGTCGTCAACGGCCTGCACGTAGTAGTAGGCACCTCCAGTGTAGTAGGAGTCATCGTCGACGGTGGCGTCTGTCTCCTGGGATCCAATGTCCGGTTGCGGCATCCCATAAGAAGAGGGAAAGGGGGGAAAAGGGGGAGCAAAGCAACCGTGAGTACTCATCTAAAGTACTCGCAAGCAAGGATCAACACTACATATGCATGGGTATATGTCTAAAGAGGCAATATCGGTGGACTGAACTGCAGAATGCTAGAATAAGAGGGGGATAGCTAGTCCTATCGAAGACTACGCTTCTGGCAGCCTTCGTCTTGCAGCATGTAGAAGAGAGTAGATTGAAGTCCTCCAAGTAGCATCGCATAGCATAATCCTACCCGACGATCCTCCCCTCGTCGCCCTGTGGGAAAGTGATCACCGGGTTGTCTTTGGAACTTGTCTAGGTGTGTTTTATTAAGTATCCGGTTCTAGTTGTCATAAGGTCAAGGTACAACTCCGAGTCGTCCTTTTACCATGGGACACGGCTATTCGAATAGACAAACTTCCCTGCAGGGGTGCACCACATAACCCAACATGCTCGATCCCTCTGGCCGGACACACTTTCCTGGGTCATGCCTGGCCTCGGAAGATCAACACGTCACAACCCCACCTAGGCACAACAGAGAGGTCAGCATGCCAGTCTAAATCCTATGCGCGTAGGGGTCCGGGCCCATCGCACATTGCACACCTGCATGTTGCGAGGGCAGTTGGTGAGCAGACCTAGCCTCCCTTATACAAGGGCAGGCGTTCGAGTCCAACCCGGCGCGCGCCGCTCAGTCGCTGACTTCAAGAAGGCTTCGGCTGATACCATGACGTCGAGTGCCCATAACTGTTCCCGCGTAGTTGGTTAGTGCATATGGGCCAGTGGCCAAACTCAGATCAAATGCCAAGATCTAGTTAAGCGTGTTATTATGAAGTACCCGCGAATGCCGACCAGGGCCAGGCCCACCTCTCGCCTAGGTAGTCTCGACCTGCCGTGTCGCTCCGCCACAATGTAACAGTCGGGGGCCATCGAGAACCCAGGCCCACCTCTACCGGGGTGGCGCCACCTGTCATTCTAGCCCCCACATCGAAAGCACTTGCGGGTACTCTACGAGTCGACCCGACTTTAGTCACCATCTGTATAGTATGTATATATGTATAGTATATACCCGTGATCACCTCCCGAGTGATCACGGCCCGATAGTATAGCAAGGCAGACTGACAAGAATGTAGGGCCACTGATGGTAAACTAGCATCCTATACTAAGCATTTAGGATTGCGGGTAAGGTATCAACAACTGTAGCAACAATGACATGCTATGCAACAGAATAGTAGTAACCGAACAGTAACATGCTACACTACTTTATTTTAAGCTGTAGAGAGAAGAATAGGCGATATCTGGTGATCAAGGGGGGGCTTGCCTGGTTGCTCTGGCAAGAAGGAGGGGTCGTCAACTCCGTGGTCCTACTGGGAAGCAGCATCGTCGGTCTCGTAGTCTATCGAAGAGAAGAGGGGGAAGAAACAATAAATGCAGTGCAAACATAAGCATGACAATGCAAGACATGACAATGAGTAGTGTTAGGTATGCCCTAACGCGGTACTAGGTGATACCGGCAAAAGGGGGAAACATCCGGGAAAGTATTCCCAGTGTTTCGCGTTTTCGGACAGGTTAACCGGAGGGGGAAAGTTGCATGTTCGCTATGCTAGGGATGTGTGGCGGATGAATGGGTTGCGTATCCAGATTCGTCTCGTCGTTCTGAGCAACTTTCATGTACAAAGTTTTTCCATCCGAGTTACGGTCGGCCAGGGCAGCGGTTGGCGACGGTGAGCTGGTCCAATGGGCGCGGGGTGGGGACGGGCGGTGCAGCCTAGGCTGCAGCGCGGGATGGGGGAGGCGAGTGCGGCAGGGGGCAGAGGAGGGGCAGCGGCTAGCTCAGGGCCGACACGGCCAGCGGCGACGGTGCGCGCGGCAGGGGAGGCCAAGGCAAAGGCGACTGCGGCTGGCAGCGGCAGGGGCCGATGCCGTGTGGGAGGCTCCGGGCGCGGGCTTGGCCTCGGCCGGAGCAGAGTAGAGCAGGGGGAGCAGAGGCGGGCCAGAGCACGCGGCAAGGCCAGCACGCGTGGGCGGTGTTGTGTGGCCGATGTGGCCGTGACGAGCGAGGGCAGGCGCGGGGGAGCCGCAGCAAGGCCACGGTGATGTGTGGTCGCAGCCCATGATGGGTGCGTGTGTGCTCGACTACGGGTGGCTCGAGGGAGACAGAGAGGAGGGAGCAGAATCCATTGCCTCACCGGGGGCGTAGGTCAAGGAAGTAGGTGTCGAGGAGGAAGACGGGGACGACGATGGAGACGAGGCCGACGACAATGGGGGCGGCGGCGTCGGGCGCGTGGAAGCCGTTCGGTGAGGAGAACGGGGACGACAGGGAGGCGAGTGGCTGCGGCGAGCGGAGGCTCCGGTGTGGGCCACAGGCGGCGACAGTGGCAGTCGGGCGATGGGATCGGGGGGTTGCCCCGATCCAGATCGGAGAAGGGCGAGAGGGAGGAGTGGGACGAGAGGGAGGGAGTGGGTGCGAGTGGGGGTGGGGGTTAGGGTTTCGGGGGAGTGGGGGGTAAGGGGAACCGGGGTGGGCCGGCCTGGCGGCCCATCGGCCTGCTGGACCAAGGCCCAGATGGGGGGGTGGGGTTTCTTTCCTTTCTTTTTGTTTTGGTTTTTTCTTTTTATTCTTTTCCCATTTTCTGTTTTATTTATTTTAGAGCATCATAGCATTTTCTAAACATGGGTTTTCTTCACTATAATTACCTATGTAATATTTGGCACAATCCGGATATTTTAGTTTCATTGTTTGAAAACTTTTGTTGTTTGCCTGATTTTTAATTTGAATTTGAATCGGTTTCGAACTAACACAAGATTAGTAACAATAATCAAGGTGACGTGGCATCATTAGCAGAGGTTCACTGTAGTTTAAGTATCCAGATGTCATAGTCGTCGTCCGTGCCGAAGCGCTGAGCTTTCGCCCGGTGCCTCACCCATGCCACATCGAGGCGCCCTAGTCACCAAGCCGGCCAACACCAAATCAAGCATCCACATCATGATCAGGAGATGTTACTACCGAAGCACTGCCATCATCAAGATCCCCCGCCTCCCCACTCCTCGCCATCCACACAGCCATAGAGAGAAGCCACCACCACTGCAACGCCGCCTGCTACATAGCCAAATGGCAGTCCACCTTCCACGGCTGCCGCCCTGGCATCCAAGTGCTCGCATCCCTGCACCACCATCGGTAGCATGCCGGCAAGGGAATCAACCGCCAGACGATGATGGAAAGACACCTCTTCCACATCCAGAGGGCCCCCGGCCACCCCACCATGCCATGCCAAGCCCCAATTCTCCAGCCACCCTGGGTGCTTTATAGAAGGCTGAGCCGTGGATCTGCACCAGAGGCCAGCAAAGTGCCAGCACGCACCAGACCCGGTACGAGGGTTACCTGACCTGGATGCCAGCCACCGAAGCAGCAGCAGGGGGAGGGCTCCCGCCAGCGGCCACCTAGAGCAAGTGATTTGGTAGGGCGCCGCTGCACGCCGGTAGCAGCACCTCGCGAACTGGGGATGAGGCACGACGAGGACTCGGGCAGGCCGGATCCCGCCGACGGAGGCGTAGGATGGACGTCGGGACACAAACTGCGACCGAGAGAAAAGGGAGGGGTCGCCTGGACCAGGCGCGCGAGGCGCGAGCACCCACCATCTCTAACAACCACCACGGGCTTTTCCCTGGCGGCGCCGTCTAGCAGCAGCAGGGGGAGGAGAGTGGAGAAGGGAGGGCTAACTCAGCAGCGGTGGGGTCGCCGCCCGAGTCGCCTATAGGGCGACGCGGGGGCACCTAAGGTTGGAGGAGCTCACCTGGCTCCTTAGTTACGATCATTGATGATCAGGTTGTGGTAGTTGCAAATGTAGTGCAAGGTGGATTGGGCAGCGCTTTTTCCTTCTACCATGTTGATGTCTATGGATGGGTCTTTTTTTGGAGCAAAATGGATGGGTATATATAATTGTATCAAATATCTACATGTGTACTCCTTCCCTTTTAGGCAATTTTTGTTTCTGAACTATATGTGGGATGCCACGATGTTATGTTTATTGCCTTATCAAAATCACATTGTATTTTCTCATGCAATAAACTTCCATTGTCTTTTCATGCATAAGATTGTCATATCGTAACACATTGTTCTTCTTATGCAATAAATTTCTATTTGCATACCCTATCATGCATAAGTCTTGTTGATATATACAAAGAAAATTGTGTGATAAAAAACTATGCAATTAGTAGGAAAATTTTAGGATCTACTATATGTACACGCACAAAATTATTGCCTTGTCAAAATTATTCAGCTATGCATCATGAATTGCTACCTCTTGAGCACTCCGTTGGTTTTCCCTTGAAGAGGAAAGGGTGATGTAGCAAAGTAGCATAAGTATTTCCCTCAGTTTTTGAGAACCAAGGTATCAATCCAGTAGGAGGCTCCTCACGAGTCCCTCGTACCTACACAAACAAACAAGAACCTCGCAACCAACGCGATAAAGGGGTTGTCAATCCCTTCACGGCCACTTGCGAAAGTGAGATCTGATAGAGATAATAAGGTAAGATAAATATTTTTTTGGTATTTTTATGATATAGATTGGAAAGTAAAGATTGCAAAATAAAGTAGATCGGAAACTTATATGATAAAAGATAGACCCGGGGGGCATAGGTTTCACTAGTGGCTTCTCTCAAGATAGCATAAGTATTACGGTGGGTGAACAAATTATTGTTGACCAATTGATAGAAAAGTGCATAGTTATGAGAATATCTAGGCATGATCATGTATATAGGCATCACGTCCGCGACAAGTAGATCGAAACGATTCTGCATCTACTACTATTACTCCACACATCGACCGCTATCTAGCATGCATCTAGAGTATTAAGTTCTTAAGAACAGAGTAACGCATAAGGCAAGATGACATGGTGTAGAGGGATAAACTCAAGCAATATGATATAAACCTCATCTTTTTATCCTCGATGGCAACAATACAATACGTGCCTTGCTGCCCCTGCTGTCACTGGGAAAGGACATCGCAAGATTGAACCCAAAGCTAAGCACTTCTCCCATTGCAAGAAAGATCAATCTAGTAGGCCAAACCAAACTGATAATTCGAAGAGACTTGCAAAGACAACCAATCATACATAAAAGAATTCAGAGGAGATTCAAATATTTCTCCTAGATAGACTTGATCATAAACCCACAATTCATCGGATCTCGAGAAACACACCACAAAAAGAGTTACATCGAATAGATCTCCAAGAATATCGAGGAGAACTTTGTATTAAGATTCAAAGAGAGAGAAGAAGCCATCTAGCAAATAAAAATGGACCCAAAGGTCTGTGGTAAACTACTCACAACTCATCGGAGACGCTATGGTGTTGATGTAGAAGCCCTCCGTGGTCGATTCCCCCTTCGGCGGAGCACCGGCGAAGGCTCCAAGATTGGATCTCGCAGATACAGAAGGTTGCAGCGGTAGAAATAGGGTTTCGTGGTGCTCCTGGATGTTTTCAGGGCATGAGAGTATATATAGGTAAAGGAGGTCGGTCAGAGGAGCCACAAGGAGCCCACGAGGGTGGGGGCGCACCCACCCCCCTAGGACGCGCCTGGCATCCTCGTGGCTGCCTTGGCTCGTTCTTAACGTCCACTCCAAGTCTCCTGGGTTGCGTTTGTTCCAAAAAGATCGCTCCCGAAGGATTCATTCCGTTTGGACTCCGTTTGATATTCCTTTTCTTCGAAACACTGAAATAGGCAAAAAAAACAGCAATTCGGGCTGGCCCTCCGGTTAGTAGGTTAGTCCCAAAAATGATATAAAAGTGTAAAGTAAAGCCCATAAACATCCAAAACGGGTAGTATAATAGCATGGAACAATAAAAAATTATAGATACGTTGGAGACATATCATGAATCTAGCTTGTATACTTGTCCCACACACAAAGTTCCTAGAACAAGTGCTCATGACAATAAAGTGACATGTTCATGAAAATTGCTTCGGTTAGTTAAGAAAGGAAACGTAGCGGGTTGATTTATCCAAACAAGCCAACATACAACAATTATGTGGAGTCCCTAAGAGAGGCATGGAAGCTTAACTAAATGTACTTTGCTCCTTTTATCAATTTATGATAGAATGCTTTTTTCTATAATATCACGTGCACGTGTGCACACACACACGCACGCACACACACACACATCAGCTTCACATCATGTTTTCGTGTGTGCATATACAAAATGACTTCGAAAATTAGCTCTAGTGCAATAATTAGTGAAAATAAGAATCGGCTTCTACATCCCATAGTTGAATGTTGTGTGGTTGCTCCACTCCACAAGTTGCCTCAAAAATGGTGTGATGCATATCTCGACTTTTTTTGTTAGTCTCATCCATTTAGGTTATGTAGGAACTAACCATGTAAACAGTCAAATTTGCAGTGCACCATCTATTAGACAGAGACACCATAATCATCAAATTGAATAAAATATATCACTTAAAATGTTTGATCCAGTCATGAAGCTCGTCCTTAAGGTTTTTTGCTTCTTTTTGCCAGATCTCCTGGAGTACCATTTAGTTTGTGTGCATCAGATCTCCTAGAGTACCAGTTAGTTTGTGTGCATCATTTTCTTGCGCCACCTCCCATGCGTTGTAACCATGAGAGTTGTAATCATCCTCAACTAACTGGCGCGCTTCAAAATTCTTTGTCTGTTCATGTGTTTTCCTCATATACCTTTGCCTACGCCCATCAACATGTAGGCTGGCATGTGATCCATATGCTCATGAAATCCATTTAATACCTTATACCCAGGGACCAGGTAGGTGTGGCAACAACTCTATCAAGACGTTCTCGAATATAACCATAATCTATGTAGTTATTATTACTCAAAAATCTCACCCTTGAAACCGAGGTCCTTCATATCAGAAAAAATAGCAACATCATGAAATTGTTACATGTATACATGATTACCGGGCAACCCCCTGTTTTTCGTAGTTGAAATTCACCTCATTAAAATCCCGTATGCAGATCCATGGCAAACACTCCTACATGCGCAACATCCGCATCAGTTAGCAGGTTTTTGTCGTCTTGTCCATTTTCGACTCCCCATAGATTCCTGTGAGATGCCATTTAAAATCATCTTCTTTTGGTATAGTTGTGTCCATGTGCATTCTACTCTTCCATCTCAGACTTAACTTTATCCCGCACCTCCAAAAAAGCTCCAGACCACCACTCTGCCCATTGTAATCCATAGCCACCATGTGCACCAACCCCAGTTTTATACCGAACTTCTCATCCATTTCTCGTCAAGTTTAGTCATTGAAAATAAAAGTATGATGGGTTGCTCTCTCTTGTGAAGCTCTAGAAAACCAATAAATGTCATGTCGTTCCCAAAAACCCCGACAGTTTCAAACAGCGCCAATTTATCAATTGGATCTTCGTCACACTTCACCTCTGATACCTCCTTTTAGTTATTCGGTATTGGAACAAAAAAGTGTATCCCACACTCATTTTCCCAGAGGTGACCCTGGGTTATCGAACCCATGAGAGGAAGATTCCCTTGAAGTGATGGTCTCTAGTAAGCTTATATTAAAGTATCAATTCCAGCTTTTGACCGGATCAAGTATGCAAATAGTGATTCAAACACTTTAAAAAGTGGTACGGGCATGAGGTCTTAATGCTTACAACCATGTATTTGTGTTGGTACCAGATATGATCTTAATTTGTGCACTGGAAGTCACGCATCGAGATGTGATTGTTAGAAACCGAAGTGGGGGATGTGTCGTCCAAATAACATCTTGACCGGCGCGAGATCTGCATCAAGAATAAGTTTTCCTACCGCAAGTCCTATCCATTACGCGGGGTTGCCTCGATAATTAAAATAATGAAATCAGACAACAGCTTTGGGCGTTTAATGACTACACCTCATGAATCCCTAAGAATAGGATATGTGTTACCTTCTTGAACCTTACTATCACCGGTGTTTGGTATAACATTTCACGGTCTCCTTGCTCCTAGCCTCACAAGTGCTCGATCTCCATGATCCTAGGTACTTGCAAGGATGAAGATCACAGACAAGACAAGAGACATCTACGGAACAATTTTATTTCACACATACGGGAAGTTAATTCAAACCCCTTCCATTGATCCCGACAAAAACTACAACGGGTTGCAAGGCCTATGCCTCAACCCATACCTTATCGAAACTACTCACACATGAAGATCAGATCGCGAAAAGAAAATATTGAAGAACACATCTTGAATATTGACTGACTGCAAATATATCTTACAATGGATGCCTTGTGCGATGCACAATTACAAGTATGAATAGGGGCGGAGCCATGATTTAGATGTTGGAAAATGTAGCATGCAATTTCAAAAAAATTCCTACGCTCATGCAAGATCTAGCTAGGAGATGCATAGCAATGAGAGGGGGAGAGTGTGTCCACGTACCCTCGTAGACCGAAAGCGGAAGCGTTAACTTAACGCGGTTGATGTAGTCGAACGTCTTCTCGAATCAACCGATCAAGTACCGAATGTACGGCACCTCCGAGTTCTGCACACGTTTAGCTTGATGATGTCCCTCGAACTCTTGATCCAGTAGAGGCACGAAGGAGTCGATGAGTTCCGTCAGCACGACGGCGTGATGACAGTGTTGGTGAAGTGATCCGTGCAGAGCTTTGTCTAAGCACTACGACAATATGATTGGAGGAGTAAACGATGGAGGGGGCACCACACACGGCTAAGACAATTGATGTGCCTTTGGGGTGCCCCATGCCCCGTCTATAAAGGAGGAGAGGGGAGGCCGGCCGGCTGAAAGTGCTAGTATTCGACTAGAGGGAGGTGAATAGGTGATTTTTATGAAAGTCTTCAAAACAGGGGTGTTTTGAAGACAAACAATAGAAATGAACCTACTGACATGCAGTGGAAGGTAGACTACACTACACAAGCCATAGTCAAGTAAGCAATGTAGTGAAAGCACGAAGACTATCAGCAGCTAGGTAGTATGGATCAGGATGGAAGATAGTATGAAGCCAAACAGTCAAAAGTCTTGACACAGTGAAGACAATCAGATCAGGCAAGTGGGTAAAGACTTCATGAAGACAAACAGTAAGTAAGGTGAGAGAGGAAGGATAGAACCAGTTGCTCAGAGAGGACAAGGGGTTTGTTGGACCAGCTCCAGTTGTTGTGACAACTGTACGTCTGGTTAGGGAGGTTGAGATTCAACTCAAAAGTCCGTGTCTTCACCTTATTCCCCTTGAGCTCAGAACACTTAGTCCTCGCCCAATCACTGTGGTAAGTCTTCAAGGGAGACTTCCAAACCTTCACAGACTTTGTTCACTGGCAATGCACAATCGCTCTTGGATGCTCAGAACGCGACGCCTAACCAGCAGGAGGATTCATAGTCCTCAAGTGTAATAAGTCTTCAGATCACGCGGAAAGAAAGACTTCAGTGATGCCTAACACTCTTTGGCTCTGGGTGTTTTGGGCTTTGTCCTCGCAAGGATTCTCTCTCAAAGGCTTCGGAGGTGGGTTGCTCTCAAACGACAAAAGCCGTGAACTAACTCTAAGCAGCCACCAATTTATGGTGTAGGGGGTGGGCTATTTATAGTCAGGAGGCAACCCGACCTGATTTGTCCAAAATGACCCTGGGTCACTAAGGAACTGACACGTGTCCAACGGTCAGATTTCGAACACACGCGGCAGCTTGACTTGGGCTACAAGTAAAGCTGACTCATCCAGCTCTGGATAAGATTTGCTCTCATTGTCTTCGCTTGAAGACATAGGGTTGAGCATCACATCCGTCACTCTAACTTTGTTCACATGGACCCCACTTAATAGTACGGTGGTTCATATGACTCTACAAAGAAGAAAAGGAAACTACGAAACTACTATGTCTTTGCACTCTATAGTCTTCACGTGATGTCTTCTCCTATCATAGTCTTGAATGTGAATATCTTCACAGACCACCACTGTCTTCAATGTCTTCACACATTTTTAGGGATCATCTCTAGTAGGTAAACCGAATCAGTACGGGACTACTACCTGTGTTATCCTGCAATTCTCACAAACACATTAGTCCCTCAACCAAGTTTGTCGTCAATACTCCAAAACCAACTAGGGGGTGGCACTAGATGCACTTACAATCTCCCCCTTTTTGGTGATTGATGACAAACTGGTTGAAGTTTTCAACGGGGACAAAAGTATGTGAAAGTTTAGTGTTGTGAGTATTGTCTTCATACACATGACGAGGCTCCCCCTAAAGATGTGCATATAAATGATTTGCTTTTGAATGCAAATGCACATGGAAGGTTTTGCTTTGTGGAGGCCATCTTCACAGTGTGAAGACAATGCATTATGCATATAAGTAAATAATGAAGATAATGATATGCATAATGGAAAATGGACGTCTGCAGAATGACTTCATGCGGAATTTATTGTCACATCACAGAATAGCAGAAAAAGTAGTAGATAACCATCGAGTTTAAGTGTTACAACTCAACGAACCAAATGTATCAAAAAACGAGAGTTGTAAAAACTTGGAAAAATAATGCAGCCACCCATAAGGACCCGCTTGAAGACTATCAACTCATATTCTTCTCTCCCTTTTGTCAGTAAGGACCAAAAAGGTTTGAAGACATAGAGCATCTACTCGTTCCCAAAAGGAGCAGATGGAGCAGCAGGGTCGACGTTGGAGTTTCGTGGTGCAGAAGGGCCTGGTGCAGAGTCGATATGAAGTGCAGCCATGGTCGGTGAAGTGGTGTCGTCTTCTTCAACGACAACATTCGCAACAACAGTTGCAACCAAGATGAATACTCAGAATCATCAAGTGAGGGAGTACGGCGCCAGCTTGCATTTGGTGGAGGCCTGGAGTCAAACTTGAAGCTTTCGGTGAAGCCATCTGCACGAAGATCATCTTCAGAACATAGCAGAGTTAGGCTCTTCCAGGACCGCTCTGCATTCTCATGGGCAACAATAGAGTTCTTGGTGGCCAGATTGTGAATGCGATTGACATCCACCAAGAGATTATTCATCTGACGCTTCAGCCAGTCGTGGTGCTTGTCCTGCTTCTGATGTAAGGCCACAAGCAGCTCTCGGTCATTGAGGACACAAGAATGCTTCTGAGGCCTTTGAGCAATTGTACTGGCAGTGGCTTCAGTATTTGCACGGTGAGGCAGACGCACATTGCCAGCAAGTGGATAAGCAGGAACTGCAGCATTTGGAACATGAACTCCATCTATGGGTTGTGTGAAGCTTTGATGATCAACATTGTGAAGATATATCGGCTCCTTGGCAGGCTCGGGGTAGATGGCTTCAACTGATAGATCAATCTCAGGCAAGAAGACAAGATGGCTGCGTGCTGAAGGCTCATAGTTGACAGTTGAATGGAGCTTGATTAGGTGCATCACCCATGGAGCATAAAACTTCAGGGCAAACAGATCAATCCCAGATGCAGCAAGTTGTGTGATGAAGAAATCCTGGGAGTTGAACCTGATGCCATTGACGATATAGAAAACTAAAGTCTTCATAGTGCCTTCAAGTTTGGCTTCAGAAGAATGTCCCTTCATTGTCCATAGAGTATGCCTTAGTATATGGTAGACTGTGCAGGGCAAGTACTCAAGGTCTTGGACAAAGAATTCCTTTGGATATTCTTCATCTTGAGGCAATGGCTTCATCATGCTGAGCATCTGACTCATATTGGGTTAAGGCCGCTGAAAAATGCTTTGTAGTCCTTCTGTGTGGCGCTGACAACCAGGCTCATACAATTCACCTAGAGTGGGTAGGGAGGTAAGCTCAATGATGTCTTGAGCTTTAGCTTCATGGTGCACATCACCTATCATCCACTCAAGGATCCATGTCATGGGATCCCTGTTGTATCCACAAATGTGAAGAGTAGCATAGAACTGCAACAGAAGCTCTTCATTCTAGTGCTCTTTGGCTGTGACAAATTCCAGAAGGCCAGCATCACGAAAGCAATCCATAGCTTCTTCAAGACAGGGGAGCCCAGCCATAGCTTCACAATCAAGGCGCATGTGAGGAAAGATTCTCTCTTGGTTGTAGAGAACACAAGAGTAGTAGTTGTGTTGTTGATGGCTCCAGAAGCGATCTGAAGAGATCCTTGGCTTCGAGTATGGATTCTTGTCACTGTCAAAGAAGGTGTTGTGGGCTCTGAAGCTATTGAACTGAAAGATCTAGGAGATGTAGTGGCACCTGGAAGTCTTGGCAGTCTTGGCTTAGGCTTCTGTACTTGTGGTCACTGCTGCACATGATAATCATATTGTGGTCCGGGACCAGTGGGAGGAATCAGGACAGGCCAACGAACAGTGACCAACTCCATATCACGGTTGTAAGCCAACTCCATTGTGTGAGGCCTTGGGGGAGGAAAAGCGCCGTTAGTGGGGACCGGCATGGCAGAAGCTTCAAGATTCACATTGGCTTCAGACACAACATTTGCTTCCGGCTCCACATGATCTTCAGCCAAGACGGGGTCATTGGCTTGAGCAGTGTGTGTGGCAGCCTCAATATTCTCAACCTCCATTTTGTCAACGACCGGAGGGTCTTGCACAGTCACATTCTCCTCGAGAATGACTTGATCTAGGGCAGGGGGTGTGGCAACTCTCCCTATTCTTCTTTCTTCTTTATCGTTGATGCAGCCGGAATGTCTTCAAAGGCGTTGGGGTCAACAACTGGAACTTGCTCTTCTTCATGAGCCTCTGTGGAAGTGATACGTCCATTTTGCATCATGCTTTTATATCAATATTTATTGCATTATGGGTTGTTATTACACATTATATCTCAATACATATGGATATTCTCTCTTATTTTACAAGGTTTACCATGAAGAGGGGGAATGTCGGCAGCTGGAATTCTGGCTGGAAAGGGAGCAAACGTTGGAAACCTATTCTGCACAGCTCCGAAAGTCCTGAAACTCCATGAAACAACTTTTTGGAATTTATAAGAATTTCTGAGCGAAAGAAATAGGCCAGGGGGCCCACACCCTGTCCAAGAGACAGGGGCGCGCCCTCCTATCTCCTGGGCCCCCTGGTGGGCCTCCGGCGTCCATCTTCTGCTATATCATCACTTTTACCCTGGAAAAAATCATGGCCAAGCTTACGGGACGAAACTCCACCGCCATGAGGCGGAACCTTGGCGGAATCAATCTAGGGCTCTGGCGGAGCTGTTCTGCCGGGGACACTTCCCTCCGGGAGGGGGAAATCATCATGAACATCATCACCAACGATCCTCTCATCGGGAGGGGTCAATCTCCATCAACATCTTCACCAACACCATCTCCTCTCAAAACCCTAGTTCATCTCTTGTATCCAATCTTATATCAAAACCACAAATTGGTACCTATGGGTTGCTAGTAGTGTTGATTACTCCTTGTAGTTGATACTAATTGGTTTACTTGGTGGAAGATCATATGTTCAGATCCTTTATGCATATTATTACTCCTCTGATTATGAACATGAATATGCTTTGTGAGTAGTTACGTTTGTTCCTGAGGACATGGATAAGTCTTGCTATTAGTAGTCATGTGAATTTGGTATTTGTTTGATATTTTGATGAGATGTATGTTGTCTTTTCCTCTAGTGCTGTTATGTGAACGTCGACTACATGATACTTCACCATTATTTGGGCCTAGAGGAAGGCATGGGGAAGTAATAAGTAGATGATGGGTTGCTAGAGTGACAGAAGCTTAAACCCTAGTTTATGCGTTGCTTCGTTAGGGGTTGATATGGATCCATATGTTTAATCCTGTGGTTAGGTTTACCTTAATACTTCTTTTGTAGTTGCAGATGCTTGCAATAGGGTTTAATCATAAGTGGGATGCTTGTCCAAGTTAGGACAGTACCCAAGTACTGGTCCACCCACATATCAAATTATCAAAGTACCGAACGCGAATCATTTTAGCGTGATGAAAACTAGCTTGACGATAATTCCCAATGTGTCCTCGGGAGCTCCTTTTTCATTATTAGAAATTGTCCAGGCTTATCCTTTGCTACATAAAGTATTGGGCCACCTTGATGTACTTTATTTACTTTATTTACTTGTTGCTCGTTACTATTTATCTTGTCACAAAACTATCTATTACCTACAATTTCAGTGCTTGTAGAGAAAACCTTACTGAAAACTGCTTATCATTTCCTTATGCTCCTCGTTGGGTTCGACACTCTTAATTATCGAAAGGACTACAATAGATCCCCTACACTTGTGGGTCATCATTACTCTTTTCTGGCGCCGTTGCCGGGGAGTGTAGCGCTTTTGGTGAGTGGGACTTGGTATGGAAACATTTATATAGTGTGCTGAAATTTTCTGTTACTTGTCACTATGGAAACTAATCCTTTGAGGGGCTTGTTTGGGGTATCTTTACCCCAACCAGAAGAGCAAAGAGTTGCTCCTCAACCTACTGAACTTGATGAAAATATTTACTTTGAGATTCCTTTGGGTATGATAGAGAAACTGCTAGCTAATCCATTTGCAGGAGATGGAACATTGCATCCCGATTTACACCTTATCTTTGTGGATGAAGTTTCTGGATTATTTAAGCTTGCAGGTATTCCTGATGATGTTGTCAAAAGGAAGGTCTTCCCTTTATCTTTGAAGGAGATGCAATGCCATGGTATAGGCTATGTGATGATACAAGATCTTGGAATTATAAGCGATTGAAGTTGGAATTTCACCAGAAGTTCTATCCTATGCATCTTGTTCATCGTGATTGTAATTACATATATAATTTCTGGCCTCGTGAAGGAGAAAGCATCTCTCAAGCTTGGAGGAGGCTTAAGTCAATGTTATATTCATGCCCCAATCATGAGCTCTCTCGGGAAATGATTATTCAGAATTTCTATGCTCGGCTTTCTCTTGATAATCGCAGCCTGCTCAATACTTCCTGTGCTGGTTCTTATATGCTGAAGACTATTGATTTCAAATGGGACTTATTGGAAAGAATTAAACGCAACTCTGAAGATTGGGGTTCCGACGATGGTAAGGAGTCAGGTATGACACCTAAGTTCGATTGTGTTAAATCTTTTATGGATACCGATGTTTTTCGTGGATTTAGCGCTAAGTATGGACTTGACTCTGAGATACTAGCTACTTTTTGTGAATCTTTTGCTACTCACGTTGATCTCCCTAAGGAGAAGTGGTTTAAATATAATCCTCCTGTTGAAGTGAAAGTAGTTGCACCTATTACAGTCAAAGAAAAGACTATTACCTGTAGTGATCCTATTGTTCCTACTGCTTATGTTGAAAAACCTCCTTTTCCTGTTAGGATAAAGGATCATGCTAAAGCTTTGACTGTTGTTCGTAAGAGTAATACTAGGACTTATAGACCTCCTTAGCAAATTAATGTTGAACCTAGTATTGCTATGGTTAAAAATCTCTTGGATGGGGACTTAGATGGGCATGTTATTTCTTTCTTGGGTGAGACTGCTAATATTGCTAGACCTGATACTAAGACACATAGACCTGTCGTAGGCACGCCTGTTATTTCCGTTAAAATAGGAGATCATTGTTATCATGGCTTATGTGATATGGGTGTCAGTGCTAGTGCGATACCTTATGATCTTTATAAAGAAATTATGCACAACATTGCACCCATTGAATTAGAAGACATTGATGTTACTATTAAGCTTGCTAATAGGGATACTATTAAACCTATTGGGATTGTTAGAGATGTTGAAGTTTTGTGTGGGAAGGTTAAATACCCTGCTGATTTTCTTGTTCTTGCTTCCCCACAAGATGCCTTTTGTCCCATTATTTTTGGTAGGCCCTTCTTGAATACTGCTAGTGCTAAGATTAATTGCGAAAGGAATATTGTTACTATTGGCATAGATGGTATGTCTCATGAGTTTAATTTTGCTAAGTTTAGTAGACAACCTCGTGAAAGGGAACCACCTAGTAAGGATGAGATTATTGGTCTTGCTTCCATTGTTGTTCCTCCAACTGATCCTTTAGAACAATATTTGCTAGACCATGAAAACGATATGTTTATGAAGGAAAGGGAAGAAATAGATGAAGTGTTCCTTAAACAGGAACCTATGCTGAAACATAACCTTCCCGTTGAAATTCTTGGGGAGCCCCCTCCACCCAAGGGTTATCCCGTGTTTGAACTTAAACCACCTGATAATCTTAAGTATGCTTATCTTGATGAAAAAGAAATATATCCTGTTATTATTAGTGCTAACCTTTCGGATAAAGAAGAAGAAAGGTTATTGAAAACTCTGAAGAAGCACCGTGCAGCTATTGGATATACTCTGGATGAGCTTAAGGGCATTAGTCCCACATTATGTCAACACAAGATTTCAGTGGAGAAAGATGCCAAACCAGTTAGAGATCCTCAAAGACGATTAAATCCCAAGATGAAGGAAGTGGTAAGAAAGGAGATACTAAAGTTCCTTGAGGCAGGTATTATTTATCCCGTTGCTGATAGTGAATGGGTAAGCCCTTTCCATTGTGTCCCTAAAAAGGGAGGTATTACCGTTGTTCCTAATGATAAAGATGAATTGATCCCGCAAAGAATTATTACAGGTTATAGGATGGTAAGATTTCCGTAAGTTAAATAAAGCTACTAAGAAAGATCATTACCCTTTACCTTTTATTGATAAAATGCTAGAAAGGCTATCCAAACACACACATTTTTGCTTTCTAGATGGTTATTTTGTCTTCTCTCAAATACCTGTGTCTGCGAAGGATCAATCTAAAACTACTTTTACTTGCCCTTTTGGTACTTTTGCTTATAGGCGTATGCCTTTTGGTTTATGTAATGCACCTGCTACCTTTCAAAGATGCATGATGGCTATATTCTCTGATTTTTGTGAAAAGATTTGTGAGGTATTCATGGATGACTTCTCTGTCTATGGATCCTCTTTTGATGACTGTTTGAGCAACCTTGATCGAGTTTTGCAGAGATGCGAAGACACTAGTCTCGTCCTGAATTGGGAAAAGTGTCACTTTATGGTTAATGAAGGCATTGTCTTGGGGCACAAGATCTCCGAGAGAGGTATTGAAGTTGATAAAGCCAAAATTGATGCTATTGAAAAGATGCCATATCCCAAGGACATAAAAGGTATAAGAAGTTTCCTTGGTCATGCCGGTTTTTATAGGAGGTTCATTAAGGACTTTTATAAAACCTCTAGGCCTTTGACTAATTTATTGCAAAAAGATATTCCTTTTGTCTTTGATGATGATTGTGTAGAAGCTTTTGAAACACTTAAGAAAGCTTTGATCACTGCACCTATTGTTTAGCCACCTAGTTGGAATTTACCTTTTGAAATTAATGTGCGATGCTAGTGATTATGATGTAGGTGCTGTTCTTGGGCAAAGAGTTGATAAATTCAATGTTATCCAGTATGCTAGTAAGACTCTTGATACTGCCCAGAGAAATTATGCTACTACTGAAAAAGAGTTCTTAGCAGTTGTGTTTGCATGTGATAAGTTTAGACCTTATATTGTTGATTCGAAAGTTACTATTCACACTAATCATGCTACTATTAAATATCTTATGGAAAAGAAAGATGCTAAACCTAGACTCATTAGATGGGTTCTCTTGCTCCAAGAATTTGACTTGCATATTATTGATAGAAAAGGAGCTGAGAACCCAGTTGCAGATAACTTGTCTAGGTTAGAGAATGTTCTTGATGACCCACTGCCCATTAATGATAGCTTTCCTGATGAACAATTAGCGGTCGTCAATACTTCTCGTACTGCTCTTGGTATGCTGATTATGCTAATTACATTGTTACTAAATTCATACCGCCTAGTTTCACATACCAGCAAAAGAAAAAGTTCTTTTATGATTTAAGACATTACTTCTGGGATGATCCATACCTTTATAATGAAGGAGTAGATGGTGTTATTAGATCTTGTGTGCCTGAGCATGAACAGGAACAGATTCTACGTAAGTGTCACTCCAAATCTTATGGAGGACACCACGCTGGAGGTAGAACTGCACACAAGGTACTACAATCTTGTTTTTATTGGCCTACTCTTTTCAAAGATGCTCGTAAGTTTGTCTTATCCTGTGATGAATGTCAAAGAATAGGTAACATTAGTAGACATCAAGAAATGCCTATGAATTACTCTCTTGTTATTGAACCGTTTGATGTTTGGGGCTTTGATTATATGGGACCTTTTCCTGCCTCTAATTGTTATACACATATCTTAGTTGCTATTGATTATGTTACTAAGTGGGTAGAAGCTATTCCAACTAGTAGTGCTAATCATAACACTTCTATTAAAATGCTTAAAGAAGTTATTTTCCGAGGTTTGGAGTCCCTAGATATCTTATGACTGATGGTGGTTCACATTTTATTCATGGTGCTTTCCCTAAGATGCTTGCTAAGTATGATGTCAATCATAGAATAGCATCCCCTTATCATCCGCAGTCTAGTGGTTAAGTAGAGTTGAGCAATAGAGAGCTCAAATTAATTTTGCAAAAGACTGTGAATAGATCTAGAAAGAATTGGTCGAAAAAACTTGATGATGCATTATGGGCCTATAGAACTGCATACAAAAATCCTATGGGTATGTCTCCTTATAAGATGGTTTATGGAAAAGCGTGTCATTTACCTCTTGAACTTGAACATAAGGCATATTGGGCTATCAAAGAGCTCAATTATGACATCAAACTTGCCGGTGAGAAGAGGTTATTTGATATTAGCTCACTTGACGAATGGAGAACCCAAGCCTATGAGAATGCCAAGCTTTTCAAAGAAAAAGTCAAACGCTGGCATGATAAGAGGATACAAAAGCGTGAGTTTAACGTAGGAGATTATGTATTATTATTCAACTCTCGTTTAAGATTTTTTGCAGGAACACTTCTCTCAAAATGGGAAGGTCCCCTACGTTATCGAGGAGGTCTACCATTCTGGTGCTATAAAAATCAACAACTTCGAAGGCACGAATCCGAGGGTGGTAAACGGTCAAAGAATTAAACACTATATTTCAGGTAATCCTATCAATGTTGAAACTAATACTATTGAAACTGTAACCCCTGAGGAATACATAAGGGACACTTTCCAGAACGTTCCAGACTCCGAAAAGGCATAGGTATGTGGTACGGTAAGTAAACCGACTCCAAAACAACTCCAATGGCAATTTTTATCATTTTTGAATTATTTAAGAATTTTAGGAAGAAAGAAGTAGTCCTAAAGGGACACGAGGCTCCCACGAGAGGGGAGGGCGCCTCCCCCCCTGTAGGGCGCGCCCCCTGTCTCGTGGGCACCTCGTGTGCCTCCCGGACTCCGTTTTCTTGTATGTTACATATTTTGGTCGGTACAAATTTATTATATATACTCCCGAAGGTTTTGATCACCGTATCACGCAAATATCCTCTGTTTTCGTTTCGAGCTGTTTCTGTTTCAGATCTAGAGCATCATGGTGTCTCCAAGCGCTCCCAAGGACAAGTTTTTCGAGAGGGTCATCAACCCCTATCTCGCGGAGGTACTGCAACACCCTCAAACCATTGAGATGCGTGAGGGGGTGCTGCACATCTGCGATGTGGAGGGACCAAGGCGTACCGGGAGCGTGGAGACAAAGCTCGAAGTCGTGGAGCAGGAAGTTTTCAAGTGTCAAGGGATGGTGGAGCGTGGAGTCAACGCCAACCAGATGATGATCACGGAGTTCACCAAGAACCACAAGTTAGATGCTAAAGTCATTGGGGAGACCATCTTCAAGCTTCAAGAGAAAATGGAGCATCTCCAAGCCCAGATCTATGACCTGCAAAACCAGAACCGTGAGTATGAATATAGATTCAAGCGAATGAGTTTGGCTGCATATTTAAGGATCCCGGAGACTCGATCATCCTTTTATGATGGAGAGCCTATGCCTTGGAAGAAGAACGACACGCATACATCATCAACAACTCCTACTCCATCACCTTCGAGGACATAATCACATGGGTATGGGCACTCCCCTTGGCAACTGCCAAGCTTGGGGGAGGTGCCCCAGTATCGTATCACCATCACACTCCTATCTTTACCGCTTTATTTAGCTCGATCCTTTTAGTAGTGTCTTCATTTATGTCACGCCCAATATGCGATACTATCCTAAAGAGACTCGAAGGTCCCACCAAGGATAGAATCGCATATTGAAACACTTTTGCAAGGTGGATATCATTACATCAACATTACATAATAGATGGGGATACATACAAGAGGCATACAATGCCACACGAATACAACATCACAATACATTAGAGCATCATCCGTCTACGGATGAAACACAAACAGAAACTCAAACGACATCCACCCTGCTAGCCCAGGCTGCCGACCTGGAACCTATCCCCTGATCGAAGAAGAAGTAGAAGAAGAACTCCAAAACAAGCAAGCATCGCTCTCGTGTCAACATCACCGCAAAACCTGTACCTACAACTGGTGTTGTAGTAATCTGTGAGCCACGAGGACTCAGCAATCCCATTACCATGGGTATCAAGACTAGTAAAGCTTAAAAGGAAAGGAAGGGGTAAAGTGGTGAGGTTGCAGCAGCGACTAAGCATATATGGTGGCTAACATACGCAAATAAGAGCGAGAAGAGAAGCAACGGAACGGTCGTGATGCTAGCAATGATCAAGAGGTGATCCTGAACTCCTACTTACGTCAAACATAACCCAAAACCGTGTTCACTTCCCGGACTTTGCCGAAAAGAGACCATCATGGCTACACACACGGTTGATGCGTTTTAATTCGGATCAGGTGTCAAGTTATCTACAATCGGACATTAACAAATTCCCATCTGCCACATAACCGCGGCCAAGGCTCTCGAAAGTTTATACCCTGCAGGGGTGTCCCAACTTAGCCCATGATAAGCTCTCGCGATCAACGAAGGATATTCCTTCTCCCAAGAAAACCCGATCAGCCTCGGAATCCCGGTTTACAAGACATTTTGACAATGGTAAAACAAGACTAGCAAAGCCGCCCGATGCACCGACAATCCCGATAGGAGCTACACATATCTCGTTCTCAGGGCAACACCGGATGAGACATCCTACGAGTAAAACCAGACCTCAAGTTTCCCCGAGGGGGCCCCGCAATCTACTCGGTTCAGACCAACACTTAGACAAGCATTGGCCCGGGGGGCTAAAATAATGATGACCCTCGGGTTAATTACTCCCAAGGGAAATGTACGTGGTGGTGAGGCAAATGGTAAAACCAAGGTTGGGCCTTGCTGGAGGAGTTTTATTCAAAGTGAACTTTCAAGGGGGTCCCATAAATCACCCAACCGCGTAAGGAACACAAAATCTGGGAACATAATACTGATATGACGGAAACTAGGGCGGCAAGAGTGGAACAAAACACCAGGCATAAGGCCGAGCCTTCCACCCTTTACCAAGTATATAGATGCATTAATTAAATAAGAGATATTGTGATATCCCAACATAATCCTGTCCACCATGGAGCAATCTTCAACTTCACATATCTAAAAAGGTAGTAAAAAGTAAGATTTATTTACCCCGAACGAACTGCTAGACGGGTTGGAAGAGAAGCCGAGCAGTTCAATCTCCCGCGCCCTAACTTGGCGGCGGAAGACAGCTACGGCGGCGGCGGAGAGGACGAGGTCCGCGGTCGGCGTGAGGACGGCGTCGAAGAGGTCACGGCAGCTAAGCGCTTCGTCTCCAGCATTGAAGCGAGCTAGCTGAGGCGCTAGGGTTTGTGTGAGGTGGCGAGGTGGAAGAAAGGATAATGACCGCTCGGGTGTTTATTTATAAGGAGGAGGGCGGAGCAGCACAATTACACAGGTGCCCCTGGCGATTCACATCTGAGAGACAGTGGCATGCATGCAACTCATTGAAAGTTGTTCCATGTTCCTACACACGCCTGGATTGTCCGGTGGTCGTTACGGCTTCTCCGGTTTTCAGGTAATAAGGATACAGCATTAAAACAGATTAAATGTTTGTCTGATTGTCCTCTGCTGACAAGGACTCAAAGAAGACAATCAACAGGTTTCAATAGAATGCATATGATTTGGACAGATAGAGTTGAGGTAGAAGCACAGAATAGGTTAGGGTCCGATCACATTCACTTAGATCAATAAAGATTCAAGAGTGAAAAAAAGCTATAAGTGAATGCTGTAGAGGACAGAACACAAACATACACACACACACACACACACACACACACATAAACACTATTCTGATCACAACATGAACTTCCCGAGTAACGCGCCTGACCTTCCCCGAGTACTAGGTTGAACTTCAGCTAAAATGTGTCGGGGCTTGCGATATACCGTTGGAAAGCTATGGACACCAATATCATGACCCAAGTTAAATTTTTGGCAAAATGTAAGCGGTTTAAGAGCATTTTTAAAAACCGTTTTTTCTTCATACAAAAAATGTGAATCGTATTTTCGATCGCATTTCTAAACTGTTTATCGAAATGAGGTAAATAATATAGTGTTGGAAAGCTGCTGCAAAACCGCTCTTTTGACATGTTGAAAGTTTTCTCTAATTCCCTATGGATAAAGAGTAATTTTGAAAATTATAAAATTTCGTAAACCGAACAGCCGAATTCGTATTTTTAATGTAATTTCTACAAGGCTAATCCATTTAAGGCAAATGATATGGCATTGGAAAGCTTGTGAACATGCGCTACTTTTTCATGTTAAAAGTTTTTTCTAATTTGGAACAGTTTAAAAGTAATTCAGAAAACGGTACAAATTCCACCGAGTTCGTATTTTCGAGCTAATTTTTCAACCATATGTCTGAATGCAACAAATGATACGGCTTTGGAAAGCTTGAGAAAATGCGAAACTTTTTTGTATATATTGTTTCTCCAAATTCCTTATAGTTTTAAGTCAAATTGGAAAATGTCTAAAACGTATTTTTGGCATAATTTCTACAAACTGTATCGGAATGGGGCAAATAATATACCGCTGAAAAGCTACGGAAGTTGCGAAACTTTTCATGTTTATGGTTTTGTATGATTCCTAGCCATTTTCAAGTAATTGCGAAAATGGCAAGATCATTCATTCTGCCTTTATCGCGAAACTGATTCTTCGAAAATGCACCATGTGAAGAACCTGAACTTCTCGGCACGTGTACTTGAACTTCACTCTGTTTTCACGTGCTTTTTTTTGCTCGTATATCTCTATCAACTGCTCCTAGCTCTCCATCCACTCACGGGAATTGAGCAAGTGATATACTAATGGAAAGCTGTTGTAAACATGCAACTTTCCTGTGTTGATCATTTTTTCATACTCGCAACGATTTTAAAAGTTTTCATCTGAAATTCATTCAGCGTAGTAGTTGAATTTCATGCTATTTTCACGTTGAACTTCTGTGACGTATTTTTGTTTGTACGCGCGCCTGAACTCCCCTCTGTACGAACCCGACCTTCGGGCTATCTTTGCAACCGTGGATTCCCCCGCGAATTATTCTGGTTAGTAGCGTTCTATATGATGTTAGTGTAATCTAGAAACGTTTTTTCGCAACTAAATACTGGTTAAAATAGAAATCTCGCTCAATGGCGGCTTTTTCTCTCGGGTCATGATGAAATTGCGTTTTTTGCAATTTTACTGCCTGAGTTGTTTGACCTGAACTTCCCCTAGTGATTGGTTGAACTTCCGTCAACATTGCCCAAATGGGGCTTGCGATATACCGTTGGAAAGCTATGGACACCAGTATCATGACCCAACTTAAAATTTTGGCAAAATGTAAGTTGTTTAAGAGCAGTTTTGAAAACCGTTTTTTCTTCATACAAAAAACGTGAATCGTATTTTTGATCGCATTTCTAAACCGTTTATCGGAATGAGGCAAATAATATGGCGTTCGAAAGCTGCTGTAAAACTGCTCCTTCCACATGCTGACAGTTTTTTTCTAATTCCCTATGGTTAAAGAGTAATGTGGAAACTCGTAACATTTCGCAAACCGAACAACCGAGTTCGTATTTTCGATGCCATTTCTAAACACCAAATCCAATTGAGACAAATGATATGGTGTTGGAAAGCTTATGAAAATGCGCCTTTTTCTCATGTTGAAAGTTTTTTCTAATTTTGAATGGTTTAAGAGTAATTTAGAAAACGGTACAAGTTCTACCAAGTTTGTATTTTCGATCTATTTTTTTAATCATACGTCCGAATGTAGAAAATAATATGGCGGTCAAAAGCCTGAACAAATCCAAAACTTTTTGGTATATATTGTTTCTCCAAATTCATTACGATTTTACGTTGATTTTGAAAATGGCTAAAAACGTATTTTCGTCGTAATTTTTAGAAACTTCATCAGAACGGGGCAAATAATATACTGTTGAAAAGCTACGAAAAATGCAAAACTTTTTCATTTTGATAGTTTTCTCTGAATCCCAGCCATTTTGAAGTAATTTCAGAAACGGCTAGATCACTAATTCTGCCTTTATAGCGAAACAGATTCGTCAAAAATGCATTGGGTGAAGTACTAGAACTTCTGTGGCATTTCTGCCTAAACTTCACTCTGTTTTTCACGTGCTTTTTTTTGCTCGTAGCTCTTCATTCACTCACCGGAATTAAGCAAGTGATATACCGATGGAAAGCTGCTATAAACACGTAACTTTTCCGTGTTGATCATTTTTTCATACTCACGACGGTTTTAAAAGTTTTTCTTGTAAAATTCATTGAGTGTAGTAGTTGAACTTCCTGCTGTTTTCATGTTGGACTTTTGTGACATATTTTTGTTTGTAATTTTCTCATCCATTTTCGTCAGTGTTACACAAATGATATTCTTTTTGTACAAACCTCTCTCACAACATTTTTTAACTTTCTCCGACCAAGGACTTGAACTTACACAAATGATATTCCTCTCGTTTTAAAGTAAATTAGAAAACGACGAGATCATGATTTCTGCCTTCATCGTGAATGGAAATGCATTGCGTGAAGTTGTTGAACTTCTCAGGCATGTCTGTTTGAACTTCACTCTAATTTTTGACGTGATGTTTTTTGCACTGCGTGAAGTAGTTGAACTTCTTGGGCAAGTATGTTTGAACTTCACTCTGTTTCACTTTATTGCATTTTTTATATGAAATACACACCATGTAGTTGAAGGAAATATGCCCTAGAGGCAATAATAAAGTTATTATTTATTTCCTTATATCATGATAAATGTTTATTATTCATGCTAGAATTGTATTAACCGGAAACATAATACATGTGTGAATACATAGACAAACAGAGTGTCACTAGTATGCCTCTACTTGACTAGCTCATTAATCAAAGATGGTTATGTTTCCTAGCCATGGACAAAGAGTTGTCATTTGATTAACGGGATCACATCATTAGGAGAATGATGTGATTGACTTGACCCATTCCGCTAGCTTAGCAATTGATCGTTTAGTATGTTGCTATTGCTTTCTTCATGACTTATACATGTTCCTATGACTATGAGATTATGCAACTCCCGTTTACCGAAGGAACACTTTGTGTGCTACCAAATGTCACAACGTAACTGGGTGATTATAAAGGTGCTCTACAGGTGTCTCCGAAGGTACATGTTGAGTTGGCGTATTTCGAGATTAGGATTTGTCACTCCGATTGTCGGAGAGGTATCTCTAGGCCCACTCGGTAATACACATCACTTAAGCCTTGCAAGCATTGCAACTAATGAGTTAGTTGCGGGATGATGTATTACGAAACAAGTAAAGAGACTTGCAGGTAACGAGATTGAACTGGGTATTGAGATACCGACGATCGAATCTCGGTGAAGTAACATACCGATGACAAAGGGAACAACGTATGTTGTTATGCGGTTTGACCGATAAAGATCTTCGTAGAATATGTAGGAGCCAATATTAACATCCAGGTTCCGCTATTGGTTATTGCCAGAAATAGTTCTAAGTCATGTCTACATAGTTCTTGAACCCGTAGGGTCCGCACGCTTAAAGTTATGATGACAGTTTCATTATGAGTTTATATGTTTTGATGTACCGAAGGTTGTTCGGAGTCCCGGATGTGATCACGAACATAACGAGGAGTCTCGAAATGGTCGAGACATAAAGATTGATATATTGGACGATTATATTCAGACACCGGAAGTGTTTCGGGTGATTTCAGAGAAAACCGGAGTGCCGGAGGGGTTACCGGAACCCCCCGGGGAAGTATTGGACCTTAGTGGGCCTGAGGGGAGAGAGAGGGCAGCAGCCCAGGAGGTGGCGCCCCCCCCCCCCCCATGGGGAGTCCGAATTGGACTAGGGGAGGGGGGCGCGGCCCCTCTTTCCCTCTCCCTCTCCCTCCTCTTTCCTTCCCCCTTCCCCCTTCCTAGTTGGACTAGGAAAGGGGGAGTCCTACTCCTACTAGCAGGAGGACTCCCCCCTCCTTGGCGCGCCCCAAGGGCCGGCCGGCCTCCCCCCTTGCTCCTTTATATATGGGGGCAGGAGGGCACCCCAAGACACACAAGTTGATCTTTGTGATCATTCCTTAGCCGTGTGCGGTGCCCCCCTCCACCATATTCCACCTCGGTCATATTGTTGCGGTGCTTAGGCGAAGCCCTGCGTTGGTAGAACATCATCATCGTCACCACGCCATCGTGCTGGTGGAACTCATCCCCAACACCCTGTTGGATCGGAGTCCGGGGATCATCATCGAGCTGAACATGTGCTGAACTCGGAGGTGCCGTACGTTCGGTACTTGGATCGGTCGGATCGTGAAGACGTGCGACTACATCAACCGTGTTGTCATAACGCTTCCGCTATCTGGCTACGAGGGTACGTGGACAATACTCTCCCCTCTCGTTGCTATGCATCAGCATGATCTTGCGTGTGCGTAGGAATTTTTTTGAAATTACTACGTTCCCCAACAGTGGCATCCGAGCCAGGTTTTATGCGTAGATGTCATATGCACGAGTAGAACACAAGTGAGTTGTGGGCGATATAAGTCATACTGCTTACCATCATGTCATACTTTGGTTCAGCGGCATTGTGAGATGAAGCGGCCCGGACCGACATTACGCGTACGCTTACGCGAGACTGGTTTCACCGCTACGAGCACTCGTTGCTTAAAGGTGACCGGCGGGTGTCTGTCTCTCTCACTTTAGTTGGACCGAGTGTGGCTACGCCCGGTCCTTGCGAAGGTTAAAACAGCACCAACTTGACAAACTATCGTTGTGGTTTTGATGCATAGGTAAGAACGGTTCTTGCTCAGCCCGTAGCAGCCACGTAAAATTTGCAACAACAAAGTAGAGGACGTCTAACTTGTTTTTGCAGGGCATGTTGTGATGTGATATGGTCAAGACGTGATGCTATATTTTATTGTATGAGATGATCATGTTTTGTAACCAAGTTATCGACAACTGGCAGGAGCCATATGGTTGTCGCTTTATTGTATGCAATGCAATCGCCCTGTAATGCTTTACTTTATCACTAAGCGGTAGCAATAGTCGTAGAAGCATAAGATTGGCGAGACGACAATGATGCTATGATGGAGATCAAGGTGTCGCGCCGGTGACGATGGTGATCATGGTGGTGCTTCGGAGATGGAGATCACAAGCACAAGATAATGATGGCCATATCATATCACTTATATTGATTGCATGTGACGTTTATCTTTTATGCATCTTATCTTGCTTTGATTGACGGTAGCATTATAAGATGATCTCTCACTAAATTTCAAGATAAAAGTGTTCTCCCTGAGTATGCACCGTTGCCAAAGTTCATCGTGCCCAGACACCATGTGATGATCGGGTGTGATAAGCTCTACGTCCATCTACAACGGGTGCAAGCCAGTTTTTGCACACACAGAATACTCAGGTTAAACTTGACGAGCCTAGCAATGCAGATATGGCCTCGGAACACTGAGACCGAAAGGTCGAGCGTGAATCATATAGTAATATGATCAACATAGTGATGTTCACCATTGAAAACTACTCCATTTCACGTGATGATCGGTTATGGTTTAGTTGATTTGGATCTCATGATCACTTACATGATTAGAGAGATGTCTATCTAAGTGGGAGTTCTTAAGTAATATGATTAATTGAACTTTAATTTATCATGAACTTAGTCCCGATAGTATTTTGCATGTCTATGTTGTTGTAGATCAATAGCTTGCATTTTTGCTTCCCTATGTTTTTATATATGTTCCTAGAGAAAACTATGTTGAAAGATGTTAGTAGCAATGATGCGGATTCGATCCGTGATCTGAGGATTATACTCGTTGCTGCACAGAAAAATTATGTCCTTGATGCACTGCTAGGTGACAAACCTATTACAGGAGCAGATGCAGACGTTATGAATGTTTGGCTAGCTCAATGTGATGACTACTTGATAGTTTAGTGCATCATGCTTAACAGCTTAGAATCAGGACTTCAAAAACGTTTTGAACATCATGGACCATATGAGATGTTCCAGGAGTTGAAGTTAATATTTCAAGCAAATGCCTGAGTTGAGAGATATGAAGTCTCCAACAAGTTCTATAGCTAAAAAGATGGAGGAGAATTTCTCAACTAGTGAGCAAGTGCTTAGATTGTCTGAGTACTACAATTGCTTGAATCAAGTGGGAGTTAATAATCAAGTGGGAGGCTGAAGGAAATATGCCCTAGAGGCAATAATAAAGTTATTATTTATTTCCTTATATCATGATAAATATTTATTATTCATGCTAGAATTGTATTAACCGGAAACATAATACATGTGTGAATACATAGACAAACAGAGTGTCACTAGTATGCCTCTACTTGACTAGCTCATCAATCAAAGATGGTTATGTTTCCTAGCCATGGACAAAGAGTTGTCATTTGATTAACAGGATCACATCATTAGGAGAATGATGTGATTGACTTGACCCATTCTGTTAGCTTAGCACTTGATCGTTTAGTATGTTGCTATTGCTTTCTTCATGACTTATACATGTTCCTATGACTATGAGATTATGCAACTCCCGTTTACCGGAGGAACACTTTGTGTGCTACCAAACGTCACAACGTAACTGGGTGATTATAAAGGTGCTCTATAGGTGTCTCCGAAGGTACATGTTGGGTTGGCGTATTTCGATATTAGGATTTGTCACTCCGATTGTCGGAGAGGTATCTCTGGGCCCACTCGGTAATACACATCACTTAAGCCTTGCAAGCATTGCAACTAATGAGTTAGTTGCGGGATGATGTATACGGAACGAGTAAAGAGACTTACCGATAACGAGATTGAACTAGGTATTGAGATACCGACGATCGAATCTCGGGAAAGTAACATACGGATGACAAAGGGAACAACGTATGTTGTTATGGGGTTTGACCGATAAAGGTCTTCGTAGAATATGTAGGAGCCAATATGAACATCTAGGTTCCACTATTGGTTATTGACCGGAAACAGTTCTAGGTCATGTCTACATAGTTCTTGAACCCGTAGGGTCCGCACGCTTAAAGTTACGATGATAGTTTCATTATGAGTTTATATGTTTTGATGTACCGAAGGTTTTTAGGAGTCCCGGATGTGATCACGGACATAACGAGGAGTCTCGAAATGGTCGAGACATAAAGATTGATATATTGGATGATTATATTCGGACACCGGAAGTATTTCGGGTGATTTCGGAGAAAACCGGAGTGCCTGAGGGGTAACCGGAACCCCCCGGGGAAGTATTGGGCCTTAGTGGGCCTGAGGGGAGAGACAGGGCAGCAGCCCAGGAGGTGGCGCCCCCTCCCCCCCCCATGGGGAGTCCGAATTGGAATAGGGGAGGGGGGCGCGACCCCTCTTTCCCTCTCCCTCTCCCTCCTCTTTCCTTCCCCCTTCCCCCTTCCTAGTTGGACTAGGAAAGGGGGAGTCCTACTCCTACTAGGAGGAGGACTCCCCCCTCCTTGGCGCGCCCCAAGGGCCGGCCTGCCTCCCCCCTTGCTCCTTTATATACGGGGGCAGGGGGCACCCCAAGACACACAAGTTGATCTTTGTGATCGTTCCTTAGCCGTGTGCGGTGCCCCCCTCCACCATATTCCACCTCGGTCATATCGTTGTGGTGCTTAGGCGAAGCCCTGCGTCGGTAGAACATCATCATTGTCACCACGCCGTCGTGCTGACGGAACTCATCCCCGACACCCTGCTGGATCGGAGTCCGGGGATCGTCATCGAGCTGAACATGTGCTGAACTCGGAGGTGCCGTACGTTCGGTACTTGGATCGGTCGGATCGTGAAGACGTATGACTACATCAACCGCGTTGTCATAACGCTTCCGCTATCTGTCTACGAGGGTACGTGGACAATACTCT
Source organism: Triticum aestivum (assembly GCF_018294505.1). Classification (NCBI taxonomy): domain Eukaryota; kingdom Viridiplantae; phylum Streptophyta; class Magnoliopsida; order Poales; family Poaceae; genus Triticum; species Triticum aestivum. The sequence continues at coordinate 700,945,050 of NC_057801.1, forward strand.
CCCCTCTCGTTGCTATGCATCACCATGATCTTGCGTGTGCGTATGAATTTTTTTGAAATTACTACGTTCCCCAACAGTAGTACGTGAACTTCCCGTTGTTATCACTTTGAACTTCTCTCTGGTTTGAGAGAATTATTTTAAAACACAAAAAACAACATATTTTTAATGTATTTTGGACATCTAAATACACGGTGAACCTCTCTCACAAGAATTTTTGAACTTTCCCTCGCCGAGCACTTGAACTTCTAGCAACCATTTTTACGTTTATGAGATTGTTTTCAAAAGTGCAAAAAATGGTGTTGTGCTTTTTATTTTTTGAAAAGGTAAATACTAGGTTTTAATAAACTCTAAACTTCTGTGTTATTTGAATTTGACCTTCATCTTTTTATATTTTGAGTAAAGAATTGTATTCGATTTTTATACGGAAAAAATTGAACATGGAAATACAAGATGAGCCTCTCTCGTAAGAATTTTGAACTTCCTCGAACAGAGAAATTGAACTTCTTTCAACAAACCTTTTAATCTTTTAATTTTCTATACTTTTATTCTCATTTGAAATGCATTCCCTGCAGTAGTTGAACTTCTCGTTGTTTTCACCTTGAACTTTTGTCACGTATTTTTGTTCAACCTCTCCCACACAAGAATTTCTAAACTTTCTCGAGTCGAGCACTTGAACTTTAGCAACAAAACTTTATGCTTTGCATTTTCATTCTTTTTTAGTACAAAATGCACACACTGTAGTACGTGAACTTCTGGCAGTTATCAATCTAAACTTCTCTCAGTTATGTGAAAATATCTGATTTTTTATGAATTTTAATCTGAATTTCTAAATCCTTTTTTTATGAATTTCGAAGACCTCTATTTTTAAAAGTTGAACTTCTTATTATTTAATTTTTGAACCTCTTGTTTCCATTCTTTAATAACAAGGAAAATCTGAGTTTTCTATAATCATCGATCTTCTCCATCTTTTTAATATGGACTTCCTGGTTTTATTTCTTAATCTATTTTGTGAAATTTTGAAGCACTCTATTTTTAAAAGTTGACTTCTTGTTATTTTATTTTTTATTCTTGTTTCCATTCTTTAATAACGAGGAAAATTTGAGTTTTCTATAATCATAGAACTTCTCCATCTTTTTAATATGGACTTCCTGGGTTTATTTTCTTAATTTTTTTGTGAAATTTTACCTTGCATGTTTAAATTTATGTGACCTTCTCTTTTCTATAATAGTTCTTTTAGAAAATGTGTAAACTGCATTCCCCTTTCATCATTTTTTTCTTTTTGCGTTTGATAACAAAGAGAACATTCTTTTTCCTTTTTAGCGTTTTGAAGTTATTTTTCTAGACTTCAATTTTGTTTTGTGCTCTTTTCAAAATTGTTTGTCACTTCAAGTTCTAAAAAATCACAATTCTTCGATGTTTTACCTTGCATGTTTAAATTTATTTTTGAACTTGCTGAGATAACACACTTGACCTTCTCGAACACAACATTTTGACCTTCACAAAACATAAATTGAAAGCCAAATTTTTGACCTACAGAGCATGTACATGTATATATCTAATTTTTCTTTACACATGACCCATTGGGACTATCATATTTATAGGCAATATGGTTTTGAGGCTAAGGGAGGCCATCTCAAGAATACACATGATCTGAGATTGCATACCCATGTTAATTTGCACCCCAAAAACAACACAAAAATCACACACCCCGTTCCTGAAATCTAACAATCTTCCTGCAAGTTATGTGACCTTCTCCTCTCCTCTGTTGTGACCTTCTAGAAAGCAGAAAAAATGTTTTTTAATAAAACGTTGAGCTTTTGTCTTGTTTCTTTATTTCAAACTTCTTGAATTGCCAAAGTTTTAATTTTTGGTGTTTCTTTTTGTGCGACCTTCCTCGGATTTAAGATTTTAGTTTTAATTTGAACTTCTTGGTTTATTATTTAGTAACGGAGGAAATCTTGTGTTATAATAAACGTGGAACCACCCCGTTACTTAATTTTGAACTTCTAAGTTTTTTTAGAAGCGAGGAACATCCTTTTCCTTGTAATTTTTTTTGGATGATTTCTTTTCTGTTTTAATCTGACCTTCTTTGTTTTTCTGGGGATCAAAAAATATATTTTTAGTACAAAGAACAATCTCTTTTTAATTTGCATTTTTTGTATTTCATGTGAGCTTCTAAGCTTTTTATTTCCTGAACGACAGCACATGAACTTCCTGAAATCGAGAATATTTACTTGAATACAATATGAAATACACTTATTATTGTGTGTGTACTTTTATCATTCTTTTTGTAAATTCTGATAGTATTTTTTTCCCTTATCTTAGGCAACGATTTGCTTTTTTCATAGTGAAGTACCCATGTTTTTTTTACCAAGTCAACTTCTGGTTTTCTTCCTTGTTTTAAATACTTGAACTGCATCGTTTTTCATAGTGAAGTACCGATGTTTTTTACCAAGTCAGCTTTTGTTTTTTCTTCCTTGTTTTAAACACTTGCACCCCATCATTTTTATTTAGCGGACTTCTGTTCGTAATATAGTGAACAAATATCTCTCAGAACGAGCATGTTCTATCCTCCTTTTTTCAGAAAATCTAAGAATTATTTTTATAGTGTATAACTCTGATTTTCCCCACCACACGTTCCATCCCTATCCTCTTCCATCTTACATCATCTTCTCAGCCACGCACGCCACACTACACAATCCTTTTCTGCAACCTCATCTAGGAAAATAATACATAACATGGAGTACAGGGAGCATCCGGGATGAACCAGCGGCGCTTTTGTTTGCTTCTCGCTGCCTGCCACGACCAGTGCCTAGAGTTGAAGACAGCAGCAAGTGGGGCGAGGATGTGAGCAGTGGTAGTGTTGCACCCGCGCTGGAGGAGTTGCCCGGTGGCCGGCTGTGTACAGGGGTGATGATGGGCTGTGCTGCAGAGGGGCACGGCTGCGACCTGCAGTTTTCTCTAATAATGTTTATAAGCATATACCTGTAGTTGAACTTGGCGTACAGCCGTAGTAGAACTTCACCGCGAACGATGCATAGCCGTCGTACGTGGCATATTGACTTGTCGTGTAGAACTTCCTGAGTTCTGCTTTAGACACAAATAAAAATAGCTTATGTAGGCCGAACACGAAGACAAGTCAGTTGCGCGTGGGCAGTTTCAAGGAGTTAAACTACACAACACATTTTTCATTGAGGCATTAACACGAACACTTTGAAGTGCATCATACAGTGCCATTGATCCTCGCCGGCGGCTGCTACACCACCACACCTTTTTTGGTCCCTAGAAGTGTTCAGGGAGAAAACTGTTGTAGCCTGAAAATGCCCAAGCGCACAAAAATGTTCAAAGAGAAAAAAGTTCAGAGAGAATTAACAGCCTTAGCCTGAACACATGTAGATGAAATTTCAGAGAAAAATATCATCCCCATTCTCCTTCTCTATCGGCAGTAGTAGAAATGCACAAATTAAAATAACTATAAGTGAAAAATCTAGTTGTTCCCGTAGCATCCATGGCCCGTCATGAAACTCCTGAGCAGTAGTTGGTAGTAGGAGGACATGTAACTCTAGCATTGAACTTGGAAGGTCATTCTTGGGCAAAGACTTGAGCGCCTCACAATTACTGATCTCCAAATTTTTGAGAGAAATCGGGAGGTTGTTGGGCAGTGCCTTGATGGCATAACAATAGGCAATCTCCAATTTTTTCAGAGATCTCAGGATGTTGTTCGACAACGACTTGATGGCATAAGAACAGATGATATGTAATCCCTGAACTTGGTGTATAGATGAAGTAAAACTTATTGTTAATACGCGGCTGTAGTAGAACTTGTCCTCGAGCAGGAAAGAGCGGGGCGACATCGAGCATAGCCGGAGCCAGCTCGTCTGCAGGTGGATGGATTTGCCTGGGGCAGTGTGCTGCTACGGCATCGTGTGGCCGACGGTGGGATACACGGCGGCTGTTCCTAGAGGAATGCGTGGCGGTGGCAAGGAATCTGGATGCGAAGAGAAGATGAACTTCTAACCTGCAGTTATTTCGCATTTTGATTTTCCTCTCACAAGTTGAACTTCTAACTTGTGATTTTTTTGCACTGAATTAATCTCAGTTGTTGAACTTCCAAACTATAGTTGACTAAACCATCCTAAGTCACGAACGCAAGAGAGAGAGCATGATCCTCTGCTCATGTTAATGATATACAGGAAGACCATCAGTAGAAAGCACCTCTCATCAATTTTTAACCAAAATATGTAGCTTTCTTAGTAAACGAACAAAGAAGAACATCTACAAATAACAGATTTGCTCCAAGACGATGGGGAAGCACCACTTATCATCGCTTCAACCACGGACATCAGCAAGTTCAAACCAGAAAAACATGGACAGCAACAGCAACTATCTCTCTCTCTCTCTCTCTTGCACTCAAGCTGAACTGCAGCAGCACCATCGAGAGCACAACGGGTAGGTGAGAATTCATCTGTATTCAGCTGCGGTTGTGAACCTCCAAGGGACGCGTACCTGAACGGCCAGAGGAGGCATCGATCAACACCGTGGTACGGCAGTGAAGCTGCACCAGTAGGAGGCTGCGCGGTGGGGGGAGCCTCCGCCCAGCAGCATCACCGGGGAGACGGAGGAGTGGGGCAGCGACCCATTGACGCGCGGGGATGGCTGGGTTGTGCTCCAGGTGAGGCGAGGTCCTGGCGGAAATGGATGGGGAGAGGGGCGGTGCTCGCCGGCCTGGTCGTGGCAGAGGCGAGATCCTGGTAGAGGTGGGGTGCAGCCGCAGTAGCTAGGTCAGGTCGGGGAGCAACGGCGGGGGCCAGGGAGGTCGCGCGGCGGCGGGGATTCCGGGAGGCCTGGCAGTGACGGGGAGTCCCGGCGGGTCGCGCGGTGGCGGGGTGGTCCGGGCGGCGATGGGATCAGGGGATCAGGGGGAAGGTGGTCTGGTGGAGATCGGGTCGGGGTGTTTTTTTTCTTTTATTTTTGTCGTTGCCGGTTTCGGGAGTTCGGAAACCTCTGATCGCCCTATATAGGCGCGCCGTGATCCAAATAGTAATTCTAATTCTAGGATTAGAATAGTGCTACTCCCCGGATGCGGCTATATCTCTCATGTGTCAAAGCACGACTTAGAGGCATAACCGCATTGTGGTTTTGTCGCAAGAAGGATCATCTTCACACAACTCCATGTAATGAACAAGAATGGGATAAAGAGTTGACTTACAATCGCCACTTCACACAATGAACATATAATAAATCATACATCATTCAGAGTATACACATATAGTCCGACTACGGACGAAGCCAAAAGAAAAGAAGATAACCCAACTGCTAGATCCCTGATCGTCCCAACTGGGCTCCACTACTGATCATCAAGAAACGAAACATAGCAACGACCAAGGTCTTCGTTGAGCTCCCATCTGAGCTCGGTTGCATCACCTGCACTGGTATCATCGGCACCTGCAACTGTTGTGATAGTATCTGATGAGTCACGAGGACTCAGCAATCTCAAAACCCGCAAGATCAAGACTATTTAAGCTTATGGGAAAGGAAGGGGTAAAGTGGTGAGGTTGCAGCAGCGACTAAGCATATATGATGACTGACATACGCAAATAAGAGCGAGAAGAGAGCAAACGGAACGGTCGTGAAGCTAGCAATGATCAAGAAGTGATCCTGAACTCCTACTTACGTCAAACATAACCCAAAACCGTGTTTACTTCCCGGACTCCGCCGAAAAGAGACCATCACGGCTACACACGCTGTTGATGTATTTTAATTAAGTCAAGTGTCAAGTTCTCTACAACCGGACATTAACAAATTCCCATCTGCCACATAACCGCGGGCACGGCTTTCGAAAGTTTAAACCCTGTAGGGGTGTCCCAACTTAGCCCATCACAAGCTCTCACGGTCAACGAAGGATATTCCTTCTCCCAGGAAGACCCGATCAGACTCGAAATCCCGGTTTATAAGACATTTCGACAATGGTAAAACAAGACCAGCAAGACCACCCGCTGTGCCGACAAATCCCGATAGGAGATGCACATATCTCGTTCTCAGGGCACACCGGATAAGCGAAGCGTACAGGTACCGACGTAATCCAAGTTGCCAAGGAATGGTCCCGCACGGTGCTCTAGTTTGGACCAACACTCGGAGGAGCACTGGCCCGGGGGGGTAAAATAAAGATGACCCTAGTCTGCAGAACCCAAGGAAAAAAGGCTTAGGTGGCAAATGTTAAAAACCAATGTTGGGCCTTGCTGGAGGAGTTTTATTCAAAGCGAACTGTCAAGGGGGTCCCATAAATCACCCAACCGTGTAAGGAACGCAAAATCCGGGAACATAATACCGATATGACGGAAACTAAGGCGGCAAGAGTGGAACAAAACACCAGGCATAAGGCCGAGCCTTCCACCCTTTACCAAGTATATAGATGCATTAATTAAATAAGAGATATTGTGATAGCCCAACATAATTCTGTCCATCGTGGGGCAATCTTCAACTTCACCTGCAACTAACAACGCTATAAGAGGGGCTGAGCAAAGCGGTAACATAGCCAAACAACTGTTTGCTAGGAAGGGTGAAAAGGTTAGAGGCTGACATGGCAATTTGGGAGGCATGGTAAACAAGTGATAGGTAGCGCAGCATAGCGATAGAACGGAGCAACTAGCAAGCAAAGATAGAAGTGATATCAAGGGTAATGGTCATCTTGCCTGAGATCCGGCAAGGAAGAAGAACGAGTCCATGAAGAAGACAAACGGACGTACTTGAACGAATCCTCACAACTCCGGAACGAAACCGAAGCTAACGAGAGAAGCAAACCGGAAAGAAGCAAGCAACATGGTAAACACACAAGCATAATCATGGCATGATGCACAATCAAGTATGATGCATGTCCGGTTTTAATGAGGCATGGCATGGCAAAGTGCAACAAACAATACTACAAATTAAGTGGAGCTCAATATGCAACGAGTTGCATATTGACGAAACACCACATCAATTATTTAGTTCTCTCTTGTTTAAGTTACCAAACAATATTAAATATTGTTAAGCATGGCAAGAGGTGAAGCATAAATAAACTAACTATTTAGGTAAGTTTAAGTGAGGCCGGAAACAACAAACGACAATTCCGGAAAATCCCCATATGTCATTTAGCAATTTAATGCAAACACAGTTTTAACCATTTAAATGTCGTTAACATGATGCGGATGACATAATCAAGGTTTATGCAATTTTATGAAAATGTTGACATGAGCATGTTACGAGGCATTTGGTCACCATGGCGGAACAAAACGGGTGCCACGGCAACGAATCCGAAAATGATACCACGGCAACATATCGGTTCCGATAGCTCACGGAGATACCGGTGCAAAAGGAAGTGGGCGTGAGCGAGTCATGCAAGATGGTGGGGTGATCCCGGATTACCGGATTCCCACGGGTCGACGGCATGGCAAACGAGGAGGAACTTGCAATGACAATTCGGACACGGTGCACACACGAGCATCTCATACAACACACATTCATTCGTTCACGGGCGGTCGTCTTGGGTTATACCTTTGAAGCGTGCATTTTCGGAGCGGAACGAGTTCGATGCGGTGTAGATGGAAGTAGACGTTCACGGGTCGTCGTGGGAAGTAGTTGTTCACGTGGCGACGGTAGTGGAAGTAGTGGTACACGGCAAGGGCGGTAGTTGTACACGTTTCGTAGATGAAGTAGTTGTTCATGATCCGTAGATGTTCGGGGTCACCACAAGGAACTTGAGTCCACGGGGTCTTCGCGTGTCGACGGTAGACGTACACGGCAATCGTAGTGGTACTATGCGTCGGTCGTCACGTAGTCGTTCTCGGCGATGGAGTCGACCTTGAAGTATCCAGGGCTCCGGGCGTCGTGGTACTTGCCGAGTCCGCATAGTCGTAGAGGGGTCGTAGGGGAACTTGGCGTTTGCACTGTAGTCGAACACGGGTCAAACAAAGGCATTGATGAATTTGGAGGGGAGCCTGCCGAACAGAGCCGCTCGCGAGGATAGTGACTGGAAGAAGGGGCGACTTCGGCCTTGACATGAAGCAGGGAGGCAGAGCTCCTGCCGGGTCGATGGTGAAGAGCAGGCAAAGGGGCTGCTGGGACTGCAGGGGCGACGGGAACCGGCGGGGACGCGGGGTCGCGCGCTCGATGCGGGAGGTTGTTGGCGCGCGGTGCATGGTGGTGATGGACGCGGGCCGGTTCGATCCGGCGTCTAAGGTCGGGGACGAAGCCGGAGACGCGAGGACGGGTCGGGCACGGTCTTAGTGGGGGCGCTCGATGCAGGAGGCGGTTGCAGCTCTCTCTCTAAACTCTTAGCAGAAAAAAAAGGAGAAGAAAAGAAAGGCTAGGAGGAGAGCTTGGGCATGGGGATTATTTTCCCAAACTCGCAAAAATAAGCTCGATCCAGGAAAATAAAAGAGGCATGATTGAAAGATTTAAATTCAAACTCATTTGAATTTAATTTAAATGGGTTTGAACTAGGACTTGATAAAAGGAAGGTCCAAAAAATGTTGAGATTTTTTATGGAGCTCCGGAAAATGATGAAAGAAATTATGGGCAAGGTTGGAGACCAAGAATTTAGATAACAACGGCATGGGATATTTTGCAAGTGGGTTATGGTTAATTCCAAATAAATGGAATAATTTTATTATAGCTCCCTAAGAATATTGAGAGGCTTTAATATGTTATAAAGAGAAATCACAAGTGAATTCCCTCGATTTAAATGGATCGAAAATTCCATACAATTTATTTAGTTGAGTTTTAAGAATTAAATGACATGATGGCATGATGACATGATGCAATGCAAGAGATCGCAAGATGCAACGCAACAAGCAAATAAAACACACGGCAAAACTCGGAATACAAGGAAGGCATCTGGAGCGTCGGTCTCGGGGCGTTACAACACTCCACCACTACAAGAGGATCTCGTCCCAAGATCTAGAATGGCACCGGAGAGAAACGGAAGAGGAAGAGAAGAGGTAAGACTAAGTTGCTTCTTCGACAAAAGAGTGAAACCACGAACCTTGAGAGGTTGAAAAGTTGAAAGAAAGAACACAACGGAGTTGAACACAATTGAGAGCACTGCGGTAGAAAATAGAAACAAGGACCACCATGTGAACCTTGGAGGTTGCAAAGCTATGAATGACGAGCGCAATGGACAAGAAGGAATTGGAACCACTCTGGTTGAAACAAGATAAACAAGGAACAAGGACGACCAAATTCGGACAGCACTCCGGTTGAACATGCAAGGAATAGAACATGAACTTGAGAAGATGGGATGATACTTGATGAAATCAACAACACACTGCCTCCGGAACTATTGAAAGAATGGCACAAGGGGTAAGAAGGATTTCAGACAGCACTCCGATTGAAAAGAGATGCAAGACTTGATAAGATGAAAAGAACTTGAAGAGATGACACAACACTCTGGTTAAATGGATAAGCAAAATAACATGATCTTCACAATTCGAGATGATGAGTGAAAAGGGCAACATCACAATGCCTCCGTAAGAAAGAATAGAAGATAGATAATTGGAATAACAGAATGGTGAAGAAAATGATAACTTCTGCCACAAATGAGCTTGGAAAGCACCCTTCCAAGAAGGTTAGAACGGAGTTGTTGGAAAAAAACCAACAACAAAATGAATAAGCTTGTAGCGGGCTTATGGAAAACTTCTCAAAATTGAGGTGAAATTCTGCCACTACCGAAAACAAATGCTTCCTTGAGATCAACGAAGAGATGAAAACTGCTTTCGCCGAGAGGATAGGAGAAAACTTGGATCATTGATAAGCACCACAATACAACATGCTTAGGGAAAGCTTTAGGTGAAATATGACACAAGATAACTCCAACAAAGAGATTGATGGATTTAAAATACCTCGTTCTTGACAACATATGAATCATGAAACATGAAGGAAATTTTGAAGAGTGACATAACACCATCTCAAAAGATAAGGTAGAACGAATTGCACTTCGGATGCAAGATGAAGAATGCTTGAACTCCTCAAAACAAAACATGTGTTAAGCACCATGTTTATTTTAGAGTATAGCTTGGCGGATCTTAACTTCGAGAGAAATCTTGAAGAACAATTGAAGAATGAAAAGAATCCATGACGAACCACCATGTTGAGCCTCCATGAAGAACTCCGGTAATAAAAGGATGATAGAAAGAAAGGGAAGTTGAAAACACAAGGTGAAGCCTTGCGATGATTTAGAAGGAGCTTCGCGACGATATAATCGAAAGAACTTGGAACTCCAGAAAGAAAAGATGAACAACAAGAAGCCAAGAATTTATTCCTCCTGAACAAACTCCGAAGGAAAAGATTAATCACTTGGATGAAACAAGAATAAGAATCATGTCATGCCTATCCTTCACCGATTTAAATTGATGACAAGCAACGGATTTGGTATACTACTTATTCTCGTAGAAAGAATTAAGAGAGATATAGCGTAAACTTGGAAGAATTCGGGAGTACTATATATATATATATATATATATATATATATATATATATATATATATATATATATATATATATATATAGAAAGTCTATTAATGACCCAAGGTGAAGAATAAGTAATTCTTCACCCCGATCCATCTACCGAGCCAGGATTCGTTCGCTCGGCTGTGTGGATGCAATTCCTTTTTTTCACGCCCGCACAACGTAAGATTACCTCGCAATTTTTGGCACACGGGTAGCTCCTGGCCATTTAAAAAAAATATCCTCGCTTTGGTCGTGGGATTAGCAAGTAGCCAAGCCAGGTCCCCTGATTAGGCAAGGCAACTACGAGCGGTTGGAGCTCCGATGGTGATTAGCCGCAGTGGGCGGCGAGTGTGGTGGTCTGCGCAGAATCGGCGTCTCGGCCTGTTAAGTGCACGTGTGGCCTCGGCGCCTCTGCAGGTTTGTCAGTGCCGGATGACGCGGCGGGTGGGGGTTGACATGGTGCTGCATCGACCGCCATTGATTCTTGATTTCCGACGGCCGCGGCGGCGCTGCTCCAGTATGCGCAGCGTCATGGTCAGCTCTCCGCTCGGCTCCTCCCATCCCAGATTCTAGATCAGATTATTCTTTCCCATCCATTGTGTTCTTGTTTAAATTGGGACGCAAAAAAAAGTTAAGTTTCCATCTTCCCATGAATCTGTATAGGTACAGCTTAGGATATCTTAGTTTTGGAGAAAAAAGATTCAAAGGAGGTACCCGACCGGTTCAAAGAGATTCGAATCCAAGAAATAATAATGAGAAGTATTCCGCATCTCCTTGCTCATATCTCTTCCCGTTGCTGGGTAGTCCCCTCATTGTTGGTGAGAAGTTGTACCTAGGGTTCTTAAATTAGGGCATTCGGGAGCTTAATCCATGGGGAAAATGAAATAGGTGGCCACCAGCTGGTACATGGGATCCATTTCCATTGATCCACTGAAAGATGAATTGTTACTTGCAGGAATTTGAAGAGGTTGAGGCAACAAAGATAACAGAGGAAGAAGGTAGTCAGCTTTTCTCTTCTCATCTTTTGACGCGGTGTCCTTTTCTTGGCATCACGATGGTGGCTAACCAGGTTTGCGCTGCCGGAGTTCTTCAGTATAGCCCCCTCTTCATCAACATACAAGAGTATGTGTCGATTTGTTTTGATTGATATCATATAGAAGCTTCTACAGACGAATGAATATGGTACAGTTGTTGCATTCATTATTTTGGGCAGCAACCTGCTTGTTTAAATCCTCCTTTGGCTTGGCTGAAACACGACAGTTTCACATCTAACAGTTTAAATTCTGCACAAATTACTGGGAATTCCATGTTCTGAACAGGACTTTTAAACTAAACAGAGAAGTCATCACGTACTGATTCTACTCATCAAACAGTACCTCTCGATGCATGATTTCAAGTGGGAAGTGAGACATGCAAGGTCCTTACAACGACAGTTTAGCACTGCATCGTAGTAGAGATATGGTAGTACTGATGTTTTCACCATGTTTCAGTCCTATAGGCTTGTGAAGTTGAAGATCAACAGCTTACAATATGGTGTATTCCTTAAAAAAAACTTTTTTTGCACACAATTTTCGGGATGGCCTAACACAAGTACTTAAACAAACACATATGAGATTGCCACCACATGCCGGTGCACAAGCCAATCCCTCTGCATTTGGTGCATTCCATCTCACCATGAACATGAAATTCGGTTTACATCTCAGTCAGGATCAGAGGAAGAATAAAGCTACTTCTGTTTGTGGCATTAGCAGATGGACATTGGTTTTTCACTTGACAAGGAAAAGACAACATACATCTTATTTTTTGTGAGAACCACTGAGCTATAGTTTTCCCAATTGTCACTAAATAGTTTCAAAATGTTATAGAAATGCTAGTTAGTATTTCCGTTCTTCTAGTAGGCTTTCTGACGTTTTTGTTTTTTTCCTTATTCATATGTTTCAGTTTAAGCTCAACACTAGAGTTGTTATAAGTATATGGTCCTTCCAACAGTGGTTTGCTAGCTGGGATACATTTGGCTATTTGAAATATACTTCTTTCTGTTTGGCATTTGCTTCTCATTTTCTATGTGCTCCTTTTGGTTATATATATTTCTTTTAATATACTTCTCCCTTCATTTACTCATTTTGCTATACACCTCTTTTGCGTTACTTCTAAGAAATTTCTTAATTATATCCGAAGTCGGCTGTTTTTCTCACAATCTTAGCTGGAATAATCCTACAGAAAATTTAAGAAAATTAGCCTTCTAGTAGCAGCAACACTCTTGTACTAACTATTAAAGCTGTTTTTTTCTCCAGAAAATGGTACAATTATCTGCTGGAAATAGGAATGTAATATGTGTCTGTGGCATTGCTTTATTTTTTGCTTGATCTACATGTATACTATGAGGTGCCAGATCAAGCATTTTGACACACAGTTAAGGATTTAAGTCCGAAAAGGCAGACTTATTTATAAGCCCAGGAGTAGGCATTTGCTTAGCGTGCCGCATTGCCACTATATTTCTAGTGTATGAAGGCAACCTACTATTCTCTCTTCAGCTGACTACATGAGTAACATTATTTTGATTATTCAGTTGGTTGGATGCTTAATTTATTCAGGGATAGAGAGGACTCCCTCCTATCCATAATAATTGACGCCGATTTAGTACAAAGTTGTACTAAATCAACGAAAATTAATATGGATTGGGGGGAGTGGCAAAATTCAGGTTTTGATGAGAAGAAAAGTGAACCTAAAGGCTCTAAGAACTATTAGTAGGACATCAGGTTGCTTCAAGCCCTTGGATAAGAATGTTTCAGTCGCTGGAGAGATTGTTGAACAGATGACATGGATGGGAGATCTCTGGCCACCTGCAAATAGCTTTTTGAAGATCAAGATCAGCAGTATTGAGTTTTGTAATAGTGATTTCTGAATTTTTCTCGATGCTTGTTACTGAGTGCTAAGTGGCAGACAGCATTTTCATTCCATGGTTACCAAAAAATGCCGGTGTACAAAATAATTAGTGGACCATGTTTCTTACGATAACCAAAAATGCCTTGTACAAAAAAGCGTTAGTGGTCCATGTTACTTGCGTCAATTACCGCATTTCAATTTTGGTAGAGCCCTGGTGTACTCACTCCAATAGTATATATAGGGATAATAATAGATCTAATGTAAAATACCTACAATACATGGACACAACCTTATCGGAATCAAAAAATCAGGAATATCTCGCTTTAAATTTCCAGCTAAGCCATTTGTTTTCTAAAGAGCGTTTTTGACGCACCAGATTTGTTCCTCTCATGCAGGACACAACAGACTCCCATGCTCGTTGTAAAATTACCTCGACTTCCATGCATGCACAGCACATCGTAAAATTACCCTGCGAGTTTATCATCGATTTGGTGGGTTGGTTCCTTGTCCCTGGAGTAATTTTACCTCAAGCATTGTGTTTCTTACAGTTGGTATTGCTGGTCGTGGGTGCATAGATTGGATTGGGGTGAGGAATAAGAATTCCTCACCCAAGGTGACGAATAGCGCGACCCTATATATATATATAAACCAACTCAACATTGTGAAGATAAACCATGAAGACAAATCAATGTTGAAGATAAACCAAATGCAAAGACTATGCAACTATAACGCCAAGAGAAACACTTCAATTAGAATTTGGTGGTGGTGTTACCCACCGTATAGGAAATATTAGACCCAGACACCACACACAATTATCGTGGCACTCCGAAGTCGAATTCCACATTAATGTATTCACACTCAGAGGGTAAGTCTTCATTGATTGAAGATATACGTTACTTCGTGTGTTGCACATCTATCTAAGTCGTCAATATGCATAAGTGTTAGGATGTGTGTCCAATTACAAGACATTTGAGGATTTTAAGATATTTAGCTCACACCGCAACTTCCAAAACATTTTCTCATCCAAGGGCTTAGTGAAGATATCTGCCAATTGCTCTTCAGTGTTGACATGAATGATATCAATATATTCCTTGTTGACATGATCTCTGAGAAAGTGATGACGGATCTGAATGTGCTTTGTCTTTGAGTGTTGAACTGGATTCTTGGAAAGCTTGATGGCGCTTTCAATGTCGCAGAAGAGTGGTACATTCTTCGTGTTGATGCCATAGTCCTTGAGAGTTTGCTTCATCCAGAGAAGCTGAGCACAACACGATCCAGCAACAATGTATTCAGATTCAGCAGTGGAGAGTGACACACAGTTCTGCTTCTTTGAAGACCAACAGACAAGTGATCGACCAAGAAAGCGACATGTTCCTGAGGTGGACTTGTGATCAACTTTGTCAACGGCATACTCAGCATCAGAATACCCAATCAGATCAAATGTAGAGCCCCTTGGATACCATAATCCTATCATTGGGGTGTAAGCCAAATATCGAAGTATTCGCTTCACCGCTAGGTGATGCGATTCCTTTGGTGCCACTTAGAATCGGGCACACATGCAAATGCTAAGCATTATATCTGGCCTAGATGCACATAAGTAAAGTAAAGAACCAATCATGGAGCGGTATACCTTTTGATCGAACTCTTTACCATTGTCGTCAGGAACCAGATGACTTTTGGTTGGCATTGGCGTCGTGTATCCTTTGCAGTCTTGCATTCCAAACTTCTTCAGGCAATCTTTGAGGTATTTCTCTTGTGATATGAAGATGCCATTCCTATGTTGACGGATTTGAAGACCAAGGAAGAACTTCAGCTCACCCATCATGGACATCTGATATTGCTCTTGCATCATGTGCCCAAACTCATCACTGTATCTTTTGTTAGTGCAGCCGAAGATAATGTCATCCACATAGATTTGGCACACAAACAGTTCACTGTCATATGTCTTCATGAAGAGTGTCAGATCTAGAGAACCAGGTTTGAAGCCTTTTCTCTTCAGGAAGTCTTTGAGTGTGTCATACCAAGCGCGCGGAGCTTGTTTGAGGCCATACAGTGCCTTGTTAAGGTTGTATACCATATCAGGATGTTTTGGATCTTCAAAGCTAGGAGGTTGTGCGACATACACTTCTTCTTCAATCTTGCCATTGAGAAAGGCGCTCTTCACATCCATTTGGTACAGAAGGATGTTGTGGTGGTTGGCATAGGCTAGCAGTATGCGAATGGCTTCAAGCCTTGCGACAGGAGCAAATGTTTCATCGAAGTCAATTCCTTCTACTTGAGTGTAGCCTTGAGCAACCAGACAGGCCTTGTTTCTGACAACTTGACCATGCTCATCTTGTTTGTTGTGATAGATCCATTTGGTGCCAATGATATTGTGCTTCAAGGATCAGGACGCTTGACCAGTTCCCAGACATTGTTCAGCTCGAACTGATGAAGCTCTTTTTGCATAGCTTGAATCCATTCAGGTTCCATAAAGGCTTCAACAACTTTCTTGGGTTCAGATATAGAGACAAATGCAAAGTGCCCACAGAAATTTGCTAATTGTGTTGCTCTTGAACAAGTGAGCAGACCAGGTGCATTGATGTTGTCAATTATCTTTTCAATCTGTACTTCATTTGCAACACGGGGATGAACTGGACAAAGATTTTTCCCTTGCAGATCATTGTCTTCAGCTTCAGCATTGACTTCAGGCTGAGCATTGTCTTCAGGTTGACTTGGTGCAATGATGAGTTCGTCTTCAGCCTGAGCTTCTGAAGGTATGATTTCTCCAGTACCCATAAGCTTGATAGATTCACTAGGAGGGACTTCATCTAACACATTTTGCAGGTGCTCTCTTTGTGAGCCGTTAGTCTCATCAAACCGCACATCTACTGTTTCAACCACTTTATAGTGAAAGAGGTTGAAGACTCTGTAGGAGTGCGAGTCCTTTCCGTACCCAAGCATAAACCTTCATGTGCTTTCAGTGCAAATTTTGAAGTGCGATGTGGATCCTTGATTCAGCACCTAGCACCAAATACTCCGAAGTAACTGACGTTTGGCTTCTTACCAGTTAGCAACTCATATGATGTCTTCTTTAGAAGCTTGTGAAGATAAACGCGGTTGATGACGTGGCATGCAGTATCAATGGCTTCAGGCCAGAACTTCCTTGGAGTCTTGTACTCATCAAGCATCGTCCGAGCCATCTTGATGAGGGTTATGTTCTTGCGCTCCATGATGCCTTTCTGCTGAGGTGTGTAAGGAGCGGAAAACTCATGAGTGATGCCTAGTGTATCAATATAAGTGTTGAGGCCGGTATTCTTGAATTATGTGCCATTGTCACTTCTGATGTGCTTGATCTTGACACCATAGTTCGTCATGGCACGATCGGCGAATCGTCTAAAGACATCCTGCACTTCAGTCTTATAGAGAATTATATGCACCCATGTATATCTTGAGTAATCATCAACAATAATGAAACCATAGAGACAAGCAGTGGTAGTAAGAGTAGAGTAGTGAGTAGGGCCGAATAAGTCCATGTGAAGCAGCTCAAAGGGTTAAGATGTCGTCATGATTGTCTTCAAGGGATGCTTGGCCCTAGTCATCTTCCTAGCTTCACATGCACCACACAGATGATCCTTCTTGAACTTGACGCCCTCGATGCCCACGACATGCTTCTTCTTTGCGAGAGTGTACATGTTCCTCATGCCTGCATGTCCTAGCCTCCGATGCCAGAGCCAGCACTCTGAAGCTTTTGCTAGAAGACATACGGCTAACTGTGGTCCTGCTGAGAAATCTACCATATACAGATCATCTTTTCGATACCCTTCAAAGACTAGAGATTTGTCAGATTCCATAAGGACAAGGCAACGATATTTTCCAAATATCACAATCATGTTCAAATCACATAGCATTGACACAAACATTAAGTTGAAACCAAGGGATTCAACAAGCATCACTTTATCCATGTTTGATCCTTTGAGATTGCAACTCTACCAAGACCCAATACCTTACTTTTACCAGTGTCAGCAAATGTGATATGACTTTTATCAGACGGGCGAAGGGTTGAATCCATCAGAAGACTTTGATCACCAGTCATGTGGTTGGTGCAGCCACTATCCATAATCCATTCTGAAGCTTGAGGTGTCATATCCTACAGTACAGTTTGGGGGATAGGCTTCACCAAGAGAGTTGTGAAGCAGAAACATTTGACGAACAAGCGGAACATAGAAGTTCAGATCTTGGTTAGGATAGATAGGATGAGTGTCAAGGAATCCCAGGACGAAATACATAGTAAGACCATTTGGACATTTATCTTGCGTCCCACAAGATGTTTAAGGTCCCCAGCGTAAGCATCAGACACCTTTGATTTCCGGCAGGAGACCTTTCCCTACAAAAGAGAGTTAAGTTTTCTTAACCACCCACATCTTCAGGGGTGTCTTAGAAGCAATGAGTCTAAGTGCAACATCTGAGAATTTCGGCTTTGGAGCCCTAGCAAATAGCCTTGCAGGAGGAGAATAATACTAATAAGAATAAGCAGAAAAGTTCTTAGACTTATGAACATAGCAGTTTAACGACACACACTCATATTCAAAAGTCTGAGTATGATATCCCTGCAAAACATTGTCATTAGGGTGACTCAGGTGAGTCCTCTATCTGTATGAAGCCTTTGGACCATATGAAGCCTTTGGTCTGGGATTTGTCTTCTTCCTTGGTGGTGTCATGACAACATTCACGGGAAGACTTTCGAGACAGCGTTTGGGTACCCAGATCTTCTTAAGAGGTGGTCCATTCCTGCAGTTAGTACCAATATACCTGGCAAACACTTCACCATTTTGATTCCTGAACAGTTTATAGTTTGCATCAGAGGATTCATCAATGACAATTGGGTTAGCACTAGTGAAGCCAGATAAGGTAGATGGGTCCACTGAAGGTTCCTTAGCAGCAACCCATGTGGTTTTGGGGTACTGCTCAGGCATCCAGTAAGAACCATCAACATTCATTTTCCTCTCAAACCCAACACCCTCTTTTCTAGGGTTTCAGTTTAGAATCTGCTTTTTGAGGACATCACATAGTGTCTGATGTCCCTTGAGACTTTTGTACATTCTTGTCTCAAGAAATGACTTCAACCTAGCATTCTCATCAGTAATAGTAGTGGTATCCTCAGCAGAGGGGTTAGTTACCATGTTTGCAGTTGAAGATATTGCAACAGTAGCAGCAGTTGAACATTCAGCAACAGAGATAGCATTATCACGCTCAAGACATTTTAGACATGGTGGTTCAAATCCTTCCTAAGCAAAACTGATCTGTTGAGCGCAGAGTGACTCGTTTTCCTTTTGAAGATCTTCATGAGCCGATCTTAATTTCTCAAGTTCCTGCTTCCTTTGAAGATAATCATAGGAAAGCTTTTCATGAGAGGTTGAGAGCGATTCATGACGATTTTCAAGTTCCTCATACTTAACATGAAGATTTTTAATGTCTTCAATTAAGGACTGAGTTCGGGTCATTTCCGCGTCCAACAGGTCATCGCTTTTGTCTAACAGCTTTTGAATATGTTCCATAGCATTCTGTTGTTCAGTTGCAATTTTACCAAGTGTTTTGTAGCTAGGTTTAGATTCACATTCAGAGTCATCTTCACTTGATGTTTGAAAGTAAGCATCGCGTGAGTTTACCTTGGCACCACGTGCCATGAAGCAGTTGGGAGCAGAGTCATCCTCATCCTTGGCATCAGCGTTGGCGACGAGGCCATTGTCTTCAGTTTGAAGATGGACTTGGCGACGTACGCAGAAGCTAGAGCCAAGCTTGCCAATCCAGAATCAGATTCCTCTTCAGACTCCACCTCTGCCTCCTCAGATGCAGACTCCTCCTCTGAATCCATCTCCTTTCCAACAAATGCATGAGCCTTGCTTGATGAGCTCTCTTGTGTGATGAAGACTTCGATGAACACTTGGAAGAAGACTTTGAGGATTTCTTCTTCTTCTTGTCATCAGAATCATATTCCTTGCTCTTCTTCTTCTTCTTTGTCTCATTGTCCCACTGTGGACACTCAAAGATGTAGTGACCAGGTTTCTTGCACTTGCGACAAGTTCTCTTCTTGTGATCATGAGTGGAAGTTTCATCATTTATTGAGCTGGATCTTGAAGACTTTCTGAAGTCTTTCTTCTTGGCGAACTTCTGGAACTTCTTCACAAGCATAGCAAGCTCCTTTCCAATATCTTCAGGATCCCCAGAACTTCAGTCAGATTCTTCTTCAGATGAGGAGACAACCTTTGCCTTCAAAGCGTGAGTACGACCATAGTTGGGACCATAGATATCTCTTTTCTCAGATAGCTGGAACCCATGTGTGTTGAGCCTCTCAAGTATGTCAGGAGGATCGAGAGTCTTGAAGTCAGGGCGCTCTTGAATCATCAGGGCCAGGGTGTCAAATGAGTTGTCAAGAGATCTCAGAAGTGTCTTGACGATTTTGTGCTTAGTGATCTCAGTGGTGCCGAGTGCATGAAGCTCATTGGTGATATCAGTCAGGCGATCAAATGTGAGCTGGACATTCTCATTGTCATTTCTCTTGAAGCGGTTGAAGAGATTGCGAAGAACACTGATCCTTGAATCTCTCTGTGTTGAGATGCGTTCATTGACCTTGGAGAGCCAGTCCCAGACTAGCTTCGCAGTTTCCAGAGCACTCACACAACCATACTGCCCTTGGGTTAGACGACCACAGATGATGTTCTTGGTAGTTGAGTCCAGTTGGATGAACTTCTTGACATCAGCAGGAGTAACACCTTCACCGGCCTTGGGAACGCCGTTCTTCATGACATGCCAGAGATTGATGCCAATGGCTTCAAGATGCATACACATCTTATTCTTCCAGTAGGGGTAATCAGTGCCATCGAAGACAGGGCACGCAACGGAGACTTTGATTATCCCTGTAGTCGACATAGCTAAACTCCGGGTGGTTAAACCGAATCACACAGAACAAGGGAACACCTTGCTATGATACCAATTGAAAGTGCTAGTATTCGACTAGAGGGGAGGTGAATAGGCGATTTTTATGAAAGTCTTCAAAACAGGGGTGTTTTGAAGACAAACAATAGAAATGAACCTACTGACATGCAGCGGAAGGTAGACTACACTAGACAAGCCATAGTCAAGTAAGCAATGTAGTGAAAGCACGAAGACTATCAACAACTAGGTAGTATGGATCGGGATGGAAGATAGTATGAAGCCAAACAGTCAACAGTCTTCACACAGTGAAGATAATCAGATCAGGAAAGTGGGCAAAGACTTCACGAAGACAAACTGTAAGTAAGGTGAGAGAGGAAGGATAGAACCAGTTGCTCGGAGAGGACAAGGGGTTTGTTGGACCAGTTCCAGTTGTTGTGAAAATTGTACGTCTGGTTAGGGAGGCTGAGATTCAACTCAGAAGACCGTGTCTTCACCTTATTCCCCTTGAGCTAAGAACACTTAGTCCTCGCCCAATCACTCTGGTAAGTCTTCAAGGGGGACTTCCAAACCTTCACAGACTTCGTTCACCGGCAATCCACAATGGCTCTTGGATGCTCAGAATGCGACGCCTAACCGGCTGGAGGATCCATAGTCCTCAAGTGTAATAAGTATTCGGATCATGCAGACAGAAAGACTTCAGTGATGCCTAACACTCTTTGGCTCTGGGTGTTTTGGGCTTTGTCCTCGCAAGGATTCTCTCTCAAAGGCTTCGGAGGTGGTTTGCTCTCAAACGACAAAAGCCATGCACTAACTTTGAGCATCCACCAATTATTGGTGTAGGGGGTGGGCTATTTATAGCCAGGAGGCCGACTTGATTTGTCCAAAATGACCCTAGGTCACTAAGGAACTGACATGTGTCCAACGGTCAGATTTTAAACACACGCGGCAGCTTGACTTGGGCTACAAGTAAAGCTGACTCATCCAGCTCTGGATAAGATTTGCTCTCATTGTCTTTGCTCGAAGACATAGGATTTGGTTGTGCATCACATCAGTCACTCTGACTTTGTTCACTTGGACCCCACTTAACAGTACGGTGGTTCCTATGAATCAACAAAGAAGAAAAGGAAACTACAAAACTACTATGTCTTCGCACTCCATAGTCTTCACGCAATGTCTTCTCCTATCATAATCTTCAATGTGAATATCTTCATAGACCACCAATGTCTTCAATGTCTTCACACATCTTTAGGGGTCATCTCTGGTAGGTAAACCGAATCAATATGGGACTACCGCCTGTGTTATCCTACAATTCTCACAAACACATTAGTCCCTCAACCAAGTTTGTCGTCAATACTCCAAAACCAACTAGGGGTGGCACTAGATGCACTTACACCGGCCCTAGGGGTGAACCAAGTGGCGGGAGTCGCACTAGGACTCCTAGTCCTAGTCACCCCCCTCCTTCCAACGGAGAGGGGAAAGGGGAAAGAGGGGGAGAGGGAGAAGGAAAGGCCCCCCCACCCCTTGTCCAATTCGGACTGCCATGGGGGGGCGCGTGCCACCTCTTGTGGCCTGCCTCCTCCTCTCCACTATGGCCCATGAGGCCCATTAACTTTCTCGGGGGGTTCCAGTAACCTCCCGGTACTCCAAAAAAATCTCGAATCTTTTCGGAACCATTCCGATGTCCGTATATAACCTTCCAATATATCAATATTTACCTCTCGACCATTTCGAGACTCCTCGTCATGTCCGTGATCTCATCCGGGACTCCGAACAACCTTCGGTAACCAAAACACATATATAATACATATCATCATCGAACGTTATGCGTGCGGACCCTACGTGTTCAAGAACTATGTAGGCATGACCGAGACACCTCTCCGGTTAATAACCAATAACGGAACCTGGATGATCATGTTGGTTCCCACATATTCTACAAAGATCTTTATCAGTCGAACCGCAATGTCAACGTACGTTATTCCCTTTGTCATCGGTATGTTACTTGCCCGAGATTCGATCATCGGTATCCTCATACCTAGTTCAATCTCGTAACGGCAAGTCTCTTTACTCGTTCCGTAGTGCATCATCCGTAAATAACTCATTAGTCACATTGCTTGCAAGACTTCATATGATGTGCATTACCGAGAGGGCCCAGAGATACCTCTCCGAAACTCGGAGTGGCAAATCCTAATCTCGATATATGCCAACCCAATAAACACCTTCGGAAATACCTTTAGAGCATCTTTATAATCACCCAGTTACATTGTGACGTTTGATAGCACGCAAGGCATTCCTCCGGTGTCCGGGAGTTGCATAATCTCATAGTCGGAGGAATATATAGTTGACACAAAGAAAGCAGTAGCAATAAAACTGAACGATCATTATGCTAAGCTAACGGATGGGTCTTGTCCATCACCTCATTCCACTAATGATGTGATCCCGTTTATCAAATGACAACTCATGTCCATGGCTAGAAAACTTAACCATCTTTGATCAACGAGCTAGTCTAGTAGAGGCATACTAGTGACACGGTGTTTTGTCTATGTATTCACACATGTATCACGTTTCCGGTTAATACAATTCTAGCATCAATAATAAACATTTATCATGAATAAGGAAATATAAAATAACCACTTTATTATTGCCTCTAGGACATATTTCCTTCATTAGACATGAGGGGGCGAGAAAGATACTATATTCAAGAGAGCCAATACATGAATTTCATTTCAAAAGTAGCATTGATACGAAAGCATTGGCAACTAATATTTGACAATACAAAATTCTACATCTCTATTAGTTTAAATTTAACTCTATGAGTACATCAAGTGGATTTTTATTTTGGGTGGCATGAATACTAGACCTGGAAGCCTTCCTCTTAAAAATAAATCTACTTTCATTATATTCTTCTTCTTCATACTTCAACCATTGAAACATTGAACATAGAGTGGAATTTGAATTCTAAATTGTAACCTTACCACATCTAATAGGTAGATCAACCAATTTTTATATGTAGTTGGACTGGTAGCAGGTCGTTATCGTTCCATTTCGTCAGTCGCCGGATCACCACACTACTACTCATAGCCCTAGCCATGATCATGCCCCATTGGCGCTTGAGATCTGATCCTCCATGTCTAGGAGAGGGGCACACTGGTCGTGCCGCCACACCCCCGCATTAGGCGCCCCTTCCGGAGAGTAGCTCCTCGTAGGTGGTGGTCTCACCATGGGCACCCTTGCCAAGCCAACTCCGCCGCCATGGGTTGTCGCCCTAATCGCCCCTCCAGAAATTTTGGTGGCTAAAAAAAAACTAATTGAACCGGTGAAAAATGGCGTGGCGAAGCACGCATGTCCCTCTAGTCCCAACTAGCTATGCCCGTGCGGCGGCACGCAGCACCTCATCGATACTTTGTGTTGAGATTTCATAAGTGTTAAAGTGGAGACTCATGTGTTGTTAATTTTTTTATTATTGTTTGATTGAATGCTAGATTGGCCATCATTTCTTTGCTCGGGCGTTCAAGAATCGTTGGTGTATAACTGGAATGATCGATTCTATGAGACCATAGCTTTGGTTTTTTTTCCTTTAAGTCTGATGTGTTAGTATTTCTTTTCTTTATTATTTTCATTACACAAGGGTGGTTGCATATGTAAATGATGGAAAACTTGGATGGATATCTTATAGTGGAGTTAAGCTAGGATAGACGATAAGGCATCCTGAAAAGCAAGATCTTTTTACATAAAAACAATAATATATTCCAAGGAAGTAACTAAATTTCAATACCAAGCGGCAAAATTGTTGATTCGGTGATCTTTGCTGATTTAGATTAATTTGTATAGCCACTTGCAAGATTAGTGCCAGCGAGAAGTTGTTTTTTTTACAGAAAATATGATTAGTTAGTTCATCATAAGTTAAGATTGGAGCCGTAATCAAATCAAATAAATGTCATTGGACTGCGACACTGACTCACGACATATCGATATTACTACTTATGTTTGTGTAAAATGGATGAAAGGAAAAATCTTTAGCATCATGTGCATAAAAAAAATGTGCAAACTAATCAACCAAAAAAACAAAGCTTGTAAAATCTCCGTGCTGCCACATGAAAGTTTCATGCACGTAGTCACATCGTTTATTAATCCCATGGATACAGTTGCACGTACGTGGGGTCGGGGACCAACGAATGATCTGCCTATCCGCATTCAATATGTGTGCACGTAGTTTTTAAGAGGGCTAAATTTTGAAAGTAAATGTGATTTAGGTGTTTTTTTTATGAGAATACGTAATTCTTTCCTCAGTAAAAGACGATGACAAATGTGAGAGCGGGTTAATTTGCACACCTAGAGGTGGAGGTTAATGGTTGATCTCATTTTTTGAAAGGTTAGGTGCGAGTTCTCATCTAGTTGCAGGCATGTTCTTGAGGTTGCAGTGGTTGTCTTGGTCGGGTATGTTGTGTTGAGATGTCTTGGGCCTCGGCATCCTTGTATCTGGCTCGGACGACGTTCCTTAAGTGCTATTCCGGTGTGTGTGGTCTTCGCCGGTTTCTCTTAACTAACCGATTCCATGTATGGTTTTGTACATGCTTGAAATATATAGTCTAGATTCTCATTTTGATAGCCAAGGGCCAAAACTTGATCCTTCGTCTTGTTATTTACTGAAATATCTTTTTACCTTACCTTTCCCTGACCTTGGATTTCCCTTCCTGGGCAGAAGTTTGCCTTCGTTTGTTGCTTCCGTCAGCAGGATATTTTGTAAGAAATCATGTTAACTTTTATCTCTGAAAAAAATGTATTATATTTCTAGGTGCCCACTTATGTGAATGGATCTTCTATTGACATATAGGAGTGCCAACGTTGAAAGCTCTGGAATCACCACTTGTCGATGGTAGCAGTTCTGTGTTGCAGCAAACCATGGCGCCCGGGCACGCCCATATAATTAAGCTGTTGATTTTATCCACCAGCGCGCCAAGAAAAACAACATGCAACCGCGCTGCTGATACTCGTCCCGTGACGAACTCCACATTCGGAGGTGCCGCGGAGAAGAGGAAGGCCGTGCACGCTGGGTCGGCGAGCCGGCCGTGCCAGTGCCAGTGCCAGGCCGTCGACACACGCCTCGACGCCGGAGTACGCGTGCGCGCCGCGCTTAAGGCATGGTCGGCCTCCCCACAGACGGGTACTCCGGGCCCACGCACATGGAGGCCGTCCTGGCCACGTTCGGCAAGTTCCTTGCACCGCGGCTTGTTTGAGGAGGGAGGGAGGGAGGAATTATGGAGTCCATGAACCACTACGCACAGATCGCGACATCGCGTGCCACGATCACACGTACAGCAGTTGACCCGCTGTACGGTATATACACAGTGTACTCTAACGCCGCTGCCGCAGGACCACACAGCCGCATGCGATCGGTTCCCTACACTCGCCGACGCGTACGACTCGTCCGAGCAGAGCGTCGCGGAGCTGCGGGCCGGCGTCCAGCTTGGGGAAAGACCATGCTCCTCGGCTCCCCGCGTTGCTACTGGCACACAGGCACGCCTCGAGACACGCCATGCCGGTGCAGGCAGAAGCACTGGACGACGGTGGGATCGTCGGCGCCGGCAGATGCAATGGAGGGCGGAGGCTCGCCGCCTAAAAAAATTAAAAGGCGCCCGCCGGCACCACAGGGCCTCCCACTTCGGCCACCGCTGGCTGTCCACCGCACCATCTACCGCCTGGATGCGTCCACCTCTAACGTCGGTCGGCACCGCACACACCAGCTGCTCGAGCCCGCAGCCATTGCGTCAACCTCTGATACGTACCATGCATGCAATCCAATAGCAACGGCTGACCGTGCGCGCACATACAACCAATACCAAACCGAAGTAAAACTCCCTGTGTCAATCGCTAGCTGCACACAGGTGCGTACCCCGCCAGGTCCCCAGTAAAGCACGTGTCATGTTTCGATTGGCTAAATTTTCACTGATAAGAAAAAGTCAAAAAAAAGATAAACTAAACCTGGCCAGGTTTAGTATATGTATAATTTCCACATCCTTGAGGCAACGCCGAGGGATGGGATCTCTTATTCCTGGCGGAGTCTGTTGCATGGCATGGAGCTTTTCAAACAGGGCTATATTTGGAGAATCGGGGACGGATCCAATGTCCGGATTTGGAGTGATCCATGGATTCCTAGGCCGTGGGCTCGTCAGGTCATCACTACAAGAGGAGGTAACCTACTGGAGTTTGTATCTGATCTATTCTCCCCAATCACCGGGACTTGGGACGAACAACTGGTTCGGGATACGTTTTGGCCGGATGATGTAAGGCACATATTGCAGATTCCACTGCGTGAAGGGGTTCCTGACTTCGTTGCATGGCAATTTGATGAGAAAGGTGAACACTCAGTCAAGAGTGCCTACAAGCTGCATGTGCAAGTTGGAAAACAGGCTAAGAATGGCGGCCAGGGTAGCAGCTCTGAAACAGTTGGTAATCTGAATGTTTGCCAGGAAGATTCTTGGAAGAGAATATGGAAGCTACCGTGCCCAGAAAACGTTCAGATGTTTGCATGGCGGTTAAAGCACGAGTCCTTGGCTTTCCGGACAAATGTGGCTCGAAGAGGGATCCAAATACAGGACACAAAATGCCTTTTCTATAGTAGAGCGAACGAAGATGGGGCGCATCTGTTTATCCGCTGCAAATCGATCAAACCAGTGTGGCGGGAACTCGGGCTAGAGAGTGTCAGGGAAAAGTTGGAAAACATCACATCTGTACATGTGATGCTTGATTTCATGTGGAAGTTGGAGGAGAGGATCCGAGTCCTAATCTTGACGGCCTGGTGGATGTGGTGGCACAATAGGAATAAACTCAGAGAGGGGGAGCTGCCAATGGTTGCAAGCGAGCTTGTAAGGCGTGCGAGGGCCTATGGAATGGAGTATGCTGAAGCTTTCAGTCCGCAAGTCAAAACCCGGGGTGGACTGGACAGATGGAGACCGCCTGGGGATGAAATGATCAAGATAAACGTAGATGGAGCCTTCACTCCGGGTGACTCGTTCACAGGATGGGGTGTGGTGGCACGGGACGGGGCAGGCAACATCGTCGGCGCCCGTGCAGGCCGCCAGGATGCGTTTGGTGCTGAAGCTTTTGCTATGTCTCAGGGAATCGCCTTTGCTGCTGAACTGGGACTGATCCGGGTGCTATTCGAATCTGATTCCCAGCTACTGATGGAGGCTCTTGACCTGCGCAAAGTCGACTATTCGGCCTATGCTGCTTTGATCGAGGACTCCAAACTTCAACTGAAGCAATGGTTCTCGCAACATGAAATCATGTACTGTGGACGTAGGGCTAACACCGTAGCGCATGAACTTGCTAAGCTTGGTCGTATGTACTTACCCAACCAATTCATAGAGTGGGACTCTGATGTACCTGGCCTTGTGGCCACTTGTGCTTTGGGCGAATGCCCCAGCACCGTTAAGTAATACAAGCAATGCTTGATTTAAAAAAAAAACATAGCTGGTAATATTAAAAAAACTCTAAAAGTTCAACACTAGTGCATAAACCAAAGCCAATATATCATGATGGACTCGTTACACGAGGCAAAGAAGCTTCAGTAGTTGATGAGATACTTTTCCCATACAAAAGGGAAGACACACAATGATAATGTTTTGTCAATTCAAAGGAACTGAAAATAATACTTCCTCCGTCCTAAAATATAAGAACATTTTTGACACTAGAAAACAATTAAAACACTTAAATTCACGGGACTAGTAGATGGGAATCAGCACAAGATTGAGGAAAGAGCACCAACCAAACTGCTGGGTTCAGGCTTCAGGGCAAGCAAGCTCGGATGGTGGGAGGCCATGGCAGCTGGTACATGTACGCTGGCCCGTAGTACTTGTTCCCGTCGTGAAGGCGCTCCGACTCCATGGTGGCGAGGTCGACGGAGACGAGCCCCACGCCTTTCTCCGTGCACAACACGACGGAGCCCTCCCCCACCGAGACAACCTTCTTCGGCATGTTGACCTTCAACTCACCATGACCTTGAACCTCGCCGATCAACTGCGGCAATGGGACACTGTTCTCCAGTACCCATTCATGGCTGCCTTGTATGAAGACGAAGACCTTGAGATCTCTATGGTCCAGGCGGGCAATGCGCACCCTGCCGCCACCACAGCCTACGAACTCAAGCCCATAGCAGAAATACATGTCGTCCGGGAACAAGGAGCAGGAGAACTGCGCCGTGTCCTTGTCGAGGGTGATGATTTCGGTGCGCAAGGTCGTCCAGTAGACAGAGTTCCCGACATGCCTCGCCAAGCATAACTCTGTCATGGGCTTCACGCGGTGGTCTGCCGCGACCGGCGCCATGGTCCAGCAGCCGCCGTCGCGGCCTGTGCCGGAGGAGAACACGCACGCCCTGGCAACGACGTTCAGTCCGAGCGCGACTATTATCCTGAAATTTGACAGGCTGGTGCGCTGGCCGGCCGCCTCGTCAGCGGCGTCGCCGTCGAGCAGGAAGGCGCCGCGGTAGAGGCGGCCGCGAAGGCTCGCCGGGGGCGGGATCACCCTGTAGCACCGCGTCGTGGGGTCGCAGACGACGAGGTCGCGGAAGCGACGCTTCGCGCACTTGTTCAGGACGAGGAGGCCGCCTCGACTGTCGGCGATGTGCCACGAGCCGCCGTCGCATCCCGGGAGGAACTCGAGCGACAGGCGCTCAGGCCGCAGGCCGACGGCGTCCGCCAACAACGGCGAGGGGAAGAAGACGGGGTTGCAGACGGGCCGGCACGCCCCGTGCACAGGCTCGTCGACGCGGTAGTGTCCGGCAACGAGAGGGGGCGCGCGGAGAGATCGGAGGCAGCCGAGAAAGGCGCCGTCAGCGATGATGCGGCGCCAGCGCTTGCACGCACATGCGGCGCGGACGAGGCTGAGAGGACAGAAGAGGCGCAGGAACACTAGCTCGAGAAGCTCATCGGGGACGTCGTGCTCGGCCGCCGGCGGCGGCGCCAAGATCTCGCTGCGATCTCCCATATGGCCGCCGGAAACCCAAGGCCTCGCGGTGCGATGTTCTTCCGGCGGCGGAGGAACGCCTTTCGAGGGTTTGGAACGCCTTCGGAAGTGGGCTTCGCGGCCGGGGGAGACTAGTACTCCTATAGAGAAACAGGGCTTGTTCCCAGCCAGAGCTGTAGTGGGCCGTTGGATGAGCCATATACGCCACAGATTCCAGAGGATGGATCTGTACTCATACCTACACATATATGGTGCTATCATTAGGGAGATTATAGATCGATCTAAGCAGTTTGTTTCCTGTTTTTTTAGTCATGAGTTTAGGAGCTCGAATGTTGAGGCTCACAATTTAGCGATGTATGTCCTTTCATTTGGTGTTGGCCGCCGTGTGTGGTTAGGCAACCCAGGCGATCTATCTTTCGTCCCTGTGTGACGAGTTAAATAAAGCTTCACGAGATTGTCTAAAAAAAACCTACACAACTATGTGCAAATATGTCCCTTTTCTCCCAACTAATTTGCTTAAGGTGGTGAAAAATACTTGCGCTGCTGCGAGTCTGAGAGAAGAAATGTCACACATAATGCAGTGGACAAGGAAAGAGTGGATCCACTCGCCAGACATGAAGGCCCATGGGCAGAGTTGCGTGTGTGTGGTAGGCAGAGAGAGAGGCATGCGTGTATTGTGATACCTCTGTACACCTAACCTTCTCTGTATCTCACCTCCTTCTCCTATACCTCACCTTCTTCTTTCTGAAGCAACAAGCTGAACTCGATCTATTTCCCTCGATCCACCCTTGTTTCGATCCTAGCAACCCTGGGTTCGTTACAAACTGGTAATCAGAGCCACTTCCCATCCCCTCCCCCAATTTTTTCCCGCCAGTTCGCGCTCACATCCTCTCGATCGGACCGTAATATCCACCGCCGTGGGTGCTGATTCACTCCGGTGAATTTGCCCAAAATCCCCAGCGGGGTTGGACTGATTTGAAGCGAGGGCGGCGGCGCCGCCATCCAAACCTTCTGCTCAAACCTGCCACATCCCCGTAGCCATGTCGGAAACCTCGGGAGAGATCAAGTCGTTGTTGGAATCGCTCTTGACGCGGATCGAGGCGAGCCGGATCACTGCCTACAAGCATGTGGAGGCGCAGGTCGCCTTCAACGAGCAGGTTTCGAGCAACCTCATGCACCTCCGCCGCCACAAGCATGTGGACCTGACGCAAGCAGACGTCGATGAGGTGCGCCAGCAGCGCCCTGACCCCGACAAGCAGCAGGCGACCGCCTCCTCTCACCAGCACCAGTTCATGCCCAGGGGAGGCGCTCCACACGTGTCCTCGGGCACGCCCCTACCAGAACAACAAAGGGGCTTCGGAGTTCAGGGGCCGGTCGCGCGTCTCGTCAACGACGGTCCTCCCCTCATCCGCAACGCCCCATGGTCACCATCACCGGAGCAGGCCAGATGCCGCCACCAGCTTCTCCTCGCGGGCTTCCTCAGGCGCTACACGCGGACGACTACTACGTCAAGCCCCCAAAGCATGACTTCCCCAAGTTTGACGGCAGCGTGCCTTACCTCTGGATCGATCGCTGCGAGTCATACTTTGAGTTATACAGGGTGCCGCCGCACAACTGGGTGACCGCGGCCTCCCTCTACATCAAAGGCCACGCGGCGCATTGGCTCCAAGCATACCGTCAAGCACATCAGGCGCTCTCATGGGAGGCATTCTGCATCGCTCTCAAGGAAGAATTCAGCCCTGATGAGTTCGAGATGGAGATGCACAAATTACTGCAACTCCGTCAGACTGGCTCTGTGGCAGACTACAGGCTTGCGTTCGAGGGTCACATGTACCACCTGCTTGCGCTCGATGGCACGCTCAATAACAATTTCTTCATCACCCAATTTCTGCTCGGACTGCGCGACGATTTACGGGCAGCAGTAAACCTCCAAGCACCCACAAGCATCACCCGTGCCTCCGTGCTCGTGAGAATTCAGGAAGAAGAAGCAGATGCACATTGTCCGCGACCGCGCGTGTTTCCGGTCGGGCGCCCACCAAAGCACCCCATCGCTCTGCCTCCTCGACCACAGGTTGCACCGCGACCTGCCACCGCCCCCGCCGCCACTTGAGGGGATGACTTCACGCGAGAGCGGCACCTACTCAATCACCGCATGCGCATGGTCTCTGCTTCTGTTGCAGCGATCGTTACTCCAGAGAGCACCGCTGCAAGCAAGCCACGCAGTTGCTGACAATACACATGGGTGAGCACGGCGAGATCCTCACTGAAGATGCAATTCAGGCCATGGAGCTCTTGGACGACCAAGGCGTAGCCCCAGCGGACCAGGAGTGTTGTGTCTTGTCACCGCAAGCAGTCTCAGGCACGGAGACGCCGGACATAATCCGTCTTCGCGCACTAGTGGGAAATCAAGTGATGCTCCTCCTTGTCGACTCCGGCAGTACACACAGTTTCATCTCGGCATCTTTCGCTGAGAGGATTGGAGCGACAACAACACCCCTGCCACCGATGGACATTCGTGTGGCCAACGGTGAGCGTATGGTCTGCGACAAGCTGGTGCCAGGAGTTAAATGGTGTACGGCGGCGTGTTAGGCATGGACTGGTTGGAACAGTTCAGCCCAATGAGCTGCTATTGGCTCAACAAGACGCTCACATTCGATCATGAAGGCACCACAATCACTTTGCAAGGTGTTCGACAAAGTGCAGTTCAGTCCTTGGAGCCAATTGAACCAGAACAGTTCAACAAATGGCAAGCAAGAAATGACATATGGTACATGGCACTAATTGATCTCCAACCACCCTCTAGTAACACTGTTAGCAAGCTGCCAGTAGGTATTCAGATGGTCCTCAATGAGTATAGCGACGTGTTTGGAGAACCAAAGAAACTGCCACCACACCGTCAATATGATCATGCCATTACATTGGTCGAAGGAGAACAACCAACAAACTCATGACCCTAACGATACTCGCCATTGCAGAAAGATTAGATCGAGCGGCAAGTCAGAGAAATGCTTGACTCCGGGGTGATCACGCACATCATGAGCCCTTACGCAGCCCCGGTTCTCTTGGTAAAAAAGAAGGATGGCTCATGGCGTTTCTGCGTCGACTATCGTCGCCTAAACGACACCATTGTGAAGAATCGTTTTCCCCTTCCATCATAGATGAGCTGCTGGATGAACTTGCTGGCGCCCGGTATTTTTCCAAACTTGATCTACGGGCAGGTTACCACCAAATACGGATGAGAGAAGGCGACAAAGAAAAGACAGCATTCAAGACTCACCATGGACACTTCCATTTTCGAGTCATGCCATTCGGCTCGACAAATGCACCGGCCACCTTTCAGTGCCACATGAACCAGATCTTCTCCAAGTATGTACGCAAGTTTGTGTTCATTTTTCTCGATGACATCTTTGTGTTTAGTGAATCACTACAAGAGCATGAGGAGCATCTTCGGCCGGTGTTTGATCTTCTTCAAGAGCACCAACTTTGAGCCAAATTGTCCAAGTGCTCGTTTGCTCAGGAGAGCATCGACTACCTTGGTCACGTCATCTCAAGCACCGGAGTGGCAACACACACAGAGAAAACCCAGGCCATGCTCAACTAGCCGACACCCTCCACACCAACTGAGCTACGTGGTTTCCTTGGCCTCATCGACTACTACAGAAAATGTGTAGCCCGGTATGGCATCATCGCCAAGCCATTGACCAATTTGCTGACGAAGAAAGGATTCCAGTGGAGTGAACAAGCGCAGGCCGCCTTCGACCTCCTCAAATGCGCCATGGCTAGTGCCCTGGTGCTCACATTGCCAGACTTCACCAAACCGTTCAGCATAGAGACTGATGCCCGCGACACGGGTGAGGGAGTCCCGAACTAGGAGGTGTCCGGATAGCCGAACTACCATCATCGGCCGGACTCCAAGACTATGAAGAAACAAGATTGAAGACTTCGTCCCGTGTCCGGATGGGACTTTCCTTGGCGTGGAAGGCAAGCTTGGCGATACGGATATGTAGATCTCCTACCATTGTAACTGACTCTGTGTAACCCTAGCCCTCTCCGGTGTCTATATAAACCGGATGGCTTTAGTCCATAGGACGAACAACAATCATACCATAGGCTAGCTTCTAGGGTTTAGCCTCCTTGATCTCGTGGTAGATCTACTCTTGTAACCCACATCATCAATATTAATCAAGCAGGACGTAGGGTTTTACCTCCATCAAGAGGGCCCAAACCTGGGTAAAAACATCATGTCCCTCGTCTCCTGTTACCATCCGCCTAGACGCACAGTTCGGGACCCCCTACCTGAGATCCGCCGGTTTTGACACCGACATTGGTGCTTTCATTGAGAGTTCCTCTGTGTCGTCACCGATAGGACCGATGGCTTCTTCAATCATGAACGACTATGCAGTCCAGGGTGAGACCTTCCTCCCCGGACAGATCTTCGTATTCAGCGGCTTCGCACTGCGGGCCAATTTGCTTGGCCAGCTGGAGCAGATCGAAGGCTACGCCCCTGGCCGTCAGGTCAGATTTGGAAGTTTGAACTTCACGGCTGATATCCGCGGGGACTTGATCCTCGACGGATTCGAGCCATAGCCGAGCGTGCCGTACTGTCACGATGGGCATGATTTAGCTCTGCAGCCGGACAGTACCCTGGAGGCCGCACTCGAGCCCGCCCTGATCTTCGACTCGGAGCCGGCTGCGCAGACCAAGGCTGGATGGCTAGACACCGCCTCGGGGGATGCAACCTGTACGGCGATAGAGCCGAACACCGATCTTGTCCCCCATGAAGCTCGTGACTCCGAGGTGCCGAACTCCTTGCCGGACTCCGGACCTCCCGCGCCCCCCCAGTCGAATCCGATTGGGCGCCGATCATGGAGTTCACCACGGTGGACATCTTTCAACACTCACCATTTGGCGATATCTTGAGTTCGCTAAAGTACCTCTCGTTATCAGGAGAGGCCTGGCCGGACTGCGGCCAGGACGGTTGGGATGCGGACGACGAAGAAATTCAGAGCCCACCCACCACCCACTTGGTAGCCACTGTCAACGACCTAACCGACATGCTAGATTACGACTCTGAGGACATCGACAGTATGGACGACGATGCCGGAGACGACCAAGAACCAGCGCCCACCGGGCACTGGAAAGCCACCTCTTCATACAACATATACATGGTGGATATCCCAAAGGATGGGAACGGCGAAGGAATAGCGAAGGATGACCCCTTCAAGAAACAGCCCAAGCGCCGGCGTCAGCGGCGCCGCTCTAAATCCCGCCATAGCAAGAATGAGGATTCCGGCACCGGAGACAATAATACACCGGATAGCGCCGAAGACAACCCACTCCAGCAAGATCCAGCACAGGAGGAAGGGGACACCAGCCCTCATGAGAGAGCGGCCGAAGAAGAGGTAGAGGACTATATGCCTCCCTCCGGAGACGAGGCGAGCCTCGACGACGACGAATTCGTCGTGCCTGAGGATCCCGTCGAACAGGAGCATTTCAAACGTAGGCTTATGGCCACGGCAAACAGCCTCAAGAAAAAGCAGCAGCAGCTTAGAGCTGATCAAGATCTGCTAGCCGACAGATGGACCGAAGTCCTCGCAGCCGAAGAGCATGAACTCAAGCGCCCCTCCAAAAGCTACCCCAAACGCAAGCTGCTCCCCCGATTAGAGGTGGAGGCATATGATCCCGCTTCACCAGGAGACAATACGGCTGATCGACCACCCCGTGGTCGTGACAGAGAGGCCTCAAGGCCCTTCACTAGACCCGTACCCCGACATCGCTCGAAAAGCACAAGGCCACAGGGGAACAGTCCGGACCTGCGAAACATATTGGAGAATAAGGCAAGATAATCAAGATCGATCTATGGATCACGTGGGCGCCCCACGATACATGACGATCCCCGTCACCCCGGACACATTAAGCCCGGCCGGGCCGAACACAACAGACAAAGCTATTTTGAGCTCCGTCGCGATATCGCCCAGTACAGAGGCGCCGCACACCCACTGTGCTTCACAGATGAGGTAATGGATCATCAAATCCCAGAAGGGTTTAAACCCGTCAATATTGAATCCTACGATGGCACAACAGACCCCGCGGTTTGGATTGAAGACTATCTCCTTCACATCCACATGGCCCGCGGTGACGATCTACACGCCATTAAATACCTCCCCCTCAAGCTTAAAGGACCAGCCCGACATTGGCCCAACAGCTTGCCAGCAGAGTCAATTGGGAG
Organism: Triticum aestivum; assembly: GCF_018294505.1. Lineage (NCBI taxonomy): Eukaryota > Viridiplantae > Streptophyta > Magnoliopsida > Poales > Poaceae > Triticum > Triticum aestivum. Next base: position 700,980,526 of record NC_057801.1, read on the forward strand.
TTGGGAGGACCTGGAAGCCGCATTCCTCGATAACTTCCAGGGCACTTATGTGCGACCACCAGACGCTGATGACCTAAGCCACATAATTCAGCAGCCAGACGAATCGGCTAGGCAATTCTGGACACGGTTCTTAACCAAGAAAAGGCAATCGTCGACTGTCCGAATGCCGAGGCCCTCGCGGCCTTCAAGCATAACATCCGCGACGAGTGGCTTGCCCGGCACCTGGGACAGGAAAAGCCGAAATCCATGGCAGCCCTTACATCACTCATGACCCGCTTCTGTGCGGGTGAAGACAGCTGGCTAGCATGCAGCAACAACCTCAACAAAAATTCTGGCAGTCCGGATATCAAGGACCGTAGTGGCAGGTCGCGTCGCAACAAAAACAAACGCTGCATTAACGGCGATATCAGTGAGGATATGGCAGTCAATGCCGGATTCATAGGCTCTAAACCCGGTCAACGGAAAAAGCCATTCAAAAGAACAACTCAGGGTCCGTCCAATTTGGACCGAATTCTCGACCGCTTGTGCCAGATACATGGCACCCCTGAAAAGCCAGCTAACCACACCAATAGGGACTGTTGGGTGTTCAAGCAGGCAGGCAAGTTAATTGCCGAAAACAGTGACAAGGGGCTACATAGCGATGACGAGGAAGAGACCTGACCGCCGAACAATAGAGGACAGAAGGGTTTCCCCCCACAAGTGCGGACGGTGAACATGATATATGCCACGCACATACCCAAAAGGGAGCGGAAGCGTGCACTCAGGGATGTATACGCGATGGAGCCAGTTGCCCCGAAGTTCAATCCATGGTCCTCTTGCCCGATCACCTTTGACCGAAGGGACCACCCCACCAGCATTCACCATGGTGGGTTCACCGCATTGGTTCTAGACCCAATCGTCGATGGATTTCATCTCACCAGAGTCCTGATGGACGGCGGTAGTAGCCTAAACCTGCTTTATCACGACACGGTGCACAAAATGGGCATAGACCCCTCAAGTATTAAACCTACCAAGACGACCTTTAAAGGTGTCATACCAGGTGTAGAAGCCAATTGTACAGGCTCAGTTACACTGGAAGTGGTCTTCGGATCCCCGGATAACTTCCGACGCGAGGAGTTAATCTTCGACATAGTCCCGTTCCGCTGCGGCTATCATGCCTTGCTCGGACGTACCGCGTTCGCAAAGTTCAACGCGGTGCCGCATTACGCATACCTCAAGCTCAAGATGCCAGGCCCTAGAGGAGTCATCACGGTCAACGGAAACACTGAACGCTCCCTCCGAACGGAGGAACATACAGCGGCTCTCGTGGCAGAAGTACAAAGCAGCCTTTTAAGGCAATTCTCGAGTCCGGCTGCCAAGCGGCCGGACACAGCTAAGCGCGCCCGGAGTAACCTACAACACGACCACCTGGCCCGTTCCGAGCACGCGTAGCAGTGCGGCCCCAACCCCAGCCCCTGTAAAACATTAAGACAGACCCTTCGCGTACTCCATTACACTCTGCAGATACCATGGGCATGGGGCAAGGGGCTCGACCACGATAAGTCCAGACTGCGGCTGAACCGCACCAGGGGCTCTTAAGTGTGTCGTTTGTTTTTTCTTTTCCTTTTATTTTTTACCTACAGGACTCCGTTCGTCAGAGGCCCTGTCCGACAGCAGACATGTCGAACCCACGATGCAACAGCCAGGGAAGGAGGAAGGCTACAACGAAAATCCAGGTGGTATCCATTATGAGCATTAAATCTGTTTTATGCATTATACTGTAGCCTACCCCTAGAGGGGGACATGTTCAACAGTCCCATCCCTTGCTTACCGTACCACTTGTATCGTCCTGCACTTACTGCAGTTTTTATTGAATAAAGCAATGCAGCACATTTTTGCTTCCAATTGCATTTCTTTCTTACACATATGTTCATCTATGACATGTTGCATCCGTACGTTTTGGTACGACTAAATACACCAGGGGCTTATGTTTCCCGCGCTATGGTGTGATAAGTCCGAACACTTTCACAAGTGCGGCACCCCGAACTTATAGCATTATATGCATCGGCTCCGAATCATGTTCTTGGGTCAATAGTTGGGTTTGCCCGGCTCCCATGTTTTGGTACCTTACGTTCCGTTTTATCGGCTAAGGTAGCACTGGGAGAACCACTGCGATTCCGTCCCAGTTGAGCTGGGTTAACGCCTCGGTGGAGAAAGCTAAAACTGACCGTCATGATGAGGCGAGAGCTGGTCGCTGTTCGAGAGGTTCTTTGCGAGTCCCTAAAGACTTATGCCACTTCGAGCGAGGAGCCGGATTCTGTTCGGCCAAGGCATGGATAGCGCCCCAAATTCGGCCTTCCGAAAACTAGGGGCTTCACCGAAATTTAAAATTATAGAATTCTATGGCTAAGCGAGAGTGTTCAAGCATTATAAGTCCGGTTGCCTTGTTCGTTGTGTTGAGCGCCTCCCTAGATGGACCCAAAAATGGGAACAAGAGCGCTCGAGTTTATCCCGAACACCCCAACACTCGTGGCATGGGGGCTGAAGCCGATGACTTGCCATCTCTCAGATTTGATAAACAGCCGCACAGAAGGTAATATTTTAAATTAACAAGCATTGCTTAGCGCATATGAACCAAGTTTTCAGCGCACAGGATAACAAAATGCGAGTCTACTCAAATATTACATCTTTGGAGCACTCACCCGCAATAGTGCGGGCGCCCTTCAGCACACTCTTATAATACATCTCGGGAGTACGATACTCCTTGCCCTCTGGTGGTGGGTCCGTCACAAGCTTCTGGGCATCCATCTTGCCCCAGTGCACCTTTGCGTGGGCAAGGGCCCGACAAGCACCTTCAATACAGGCAGAGTGCTTGATGACTTCAACCCACGGGCACACATCCACCAGCTGCCGCACCAGGCCGAAGTAGCTCCCAGGCATGGCCCCCTTAGGCCACAGCTGAACTATGAGGCCCTTCATGGCCTGTTCGGCCGCCTTGTGGAGCTCGACCAGCTGCTTCAGCTGGTCGCTAAGGGGCACCGGATGCCCGGCCCCAGCATACTGAGACCAGAATACCTTCTCCGTTGAGCTCCCCTCCTCGGCCCAGTAGAATGCGGCAGCATTGGACACGCTGCGGGGAAGATCTGCGAACGCTCCTGGAGAGCTCCGAATTCGGGTAAGCGACAGGTAATTAACACTCACATGCTTACTTTGCATGAAAAATTCCTTACCCGCTGCTATTTTCTTTATCGCCTCGATCTCCTGGAGGGCCTTGTAGGCTTCGGCCTTAGCGGCTTTGGCACTCTCAAGAGCCGTTGCAAGCTCAGACTCTCGAGTCTTCGAGTCACGCTCCAGGCTCTCATGTTTCTGCACAAGATCCTGGAGCTCTTGCTGTACCTCCGCCACCCGCGCCTCTTGCTTCTCTCGCTCGATGCGCTCCGCAGCCGCATTGTGTTCGGCCGCGGCCACCGCCTCCTTCAGGGTCGCCACCTCGTTAGTGGCCCCTGCAATACCCCAGTTATCCTTGACATTTTTCTTGCAACCAAATCCTTTTCTGTAAGGTACAATTTTCATAAGGTATTACTCACCTTCTTTTTCCTCGAGCTGCTTCTTGGCATGGCCGAGCTCGTTCTCGGACCGCTCGAGGTTTTCATTCAAAGTATTGACCTCCGCAGTCAGTGCGGCAGAGGTCAGCAGCACAACCTGCAATCTTATATTGACATATTTTTATGACTCATGCGTATATCTTTTTTAAGATCCTCAGTCCGGATTTTCTTTCCGAACACCGAACCGAGCATCAGGGGCTACTGTCTATGTGGTACCATTTTACATATATTGAAATTCTTACCTCAAAGCCTGTTAGAAGGCTGCTGCAGGCTTCGGTCAGCCCGCTCTTGCCGAGCTGAACCTTCTGAATCACCGCACTCATAACAGTGCGGTGTTCCTCTTTGATGGAGGCGCCGTTGAGCGCCTCCAGCAAATGATCCGGCACCTCCGGTTGGACGGAGGCAGCCGGCGTCGCGGTCTTGCCCTTCTTACGAAGGGGTCGCCCGCCAGACTCCGGAGCCACTATGGGTTCCGGGGCTGAGTCCGGTGCAAAGTCCGGGAGGTTGTCCTGCGACACCTCCGGGGCCCTCTCCTCCTGGTGGGTCCCTACCTGGTATCCCACCCCGGCATCGTCCGCATCACGGGGGGTGGAGGCAGTCGGAAGAGAATTCACATCCGACGCCCCTAAGGACCCGCTCGACGAAGTGGGGAGATCATCCTTAGGCGGACTGCAGGGTTGTATGCGGCATTAGAAAGACATAACGTGGCGGAAAACGAAAACCTTGAAGTTATTCGGGAGTCCGGATACTTACGATCTCGCCAGAGGCTTGGCCCTTGGAGGCCAGTCCTCGTCGTCGTCACTGGCGTTGGCGGAACAGTCCGGGGGAAGAGTTTTTCCCCTCTTGGACCCTTCGGCCTCCCTTGTTGGGGAGGCCTTCCATTTCTTCCCTCCCCCCGCTGGGGGAGAGGCTTGCTTCTTCTCCTCCTCGCCTTGGTGGGAGGAGTCGGCCTCAGATTCGTCGTCCGATAGCACCTGAAAACGGGAACTCTTTCGAGTCCCCGTGGACTTCTTCTTGGCCTTCTTCTCCAGCACCACGTGGGGTGCCGGAGCCAGCAGCCCCGTTAGGCGGGCGTCAGCTGGGTCCTCTGGCAATGGGGCCGGACAGATAGCCTGTGCGGCCTTCTTCCGCCAGTCCTGTCAAAGGAAAGGGAGTTTTAGATCCCGCATAGAGTCAAACTATGAATCACAAGCGTCTCTTAAAGGACAAAATCATTTACCTCGTCAGCCGGGCGCTGCGAGCGGAATTCGCGATCTTCGGTAGCGGATGCGGGAGCTTCGGCGCCCTTGAACAACACCTTCCAGACATCTTCATACGTAGTGTCGAAGAGCCCGCTCAGGGTCTGGTGCAGCGCCGGATCGAACTCCCACATGTTGAAACCCCGTTGTTGGCACGGGATAATCCGGCGGATGAGCATGACCTGGACTACGTTTGACGAGCTTGAGCTTCTTGTCCACCAGCTTCTGGATACAAGCTTGGAGTCCGGTCAACTCCTCCGAATTCCCCCAGATCAGGCCACTCTCTTTCCAGGAGGTGAGCCGTGTAGGGATGCCGTATCTGAATTCGGGGGCCGCCGCCCAATCGGCGTCATGCGGCTCGGTGATGTAGAACCACCCCGATTGCCACCCCTGTATGGTTTCCACGAAAGTACCCTCCAGCCACGTAACGTGGGACATCCTGCCCACCATGGCGCCTCCGCACTCCGCTTGGCTGCCCTTCACAACCTTCGGCTTGACACTGAAGGTCTTGAGCCACAAGCCGAAGTGGGTCTGGATGCAAAGGAAGGCCTCGCACACGACGATAAACACCGAGATGTTGAGGATAAAATTTGTGGCCAGATCATGGAAATCTAGGACGTAGTAGAACATGAGCCCCCGGACAAAGGGATGAAGTGGGAAGCCCAGTCCGTGGAGGAAATGGGGAAGGAATACTACCCTCTCATGGGGCCTAGGGGTGGGGATGAGCTCTCCCTCGTCGGGGAGCCGATGCGCGATATCGCTGGACAAGTATCCAGCGCTGCGCAGCTTCTGGATATGCCCCTCCGTGACGGAGGAGGCCATCCACTTGCCTCCCGCTCCGGACATATTTGGAGAAGGTTGAGGTGAGATGTGCGGGCTTGGGCGCTAGAGCTCGAGTTCGTGGGGATGGATAAGCCAAGGAGGAAGAAGGCGCAGGTAAAAGGATAGGATCTTTATCCCCTTATATGGGCGGACGGAAACATGCGTCCCCACCGGCCTAATAAAACTCGCTTATCTCCCAAGCGCCGCAATCAATGGAGCGGTTGGGTTACCCATGTCCGTATTGATGGGAATCTCGGAATAAGGGGAACACGATCTCTGCTTCGACAAGATGTGCCAAGGAAACCGCCTCGCTAAACGCGCTGAGGTGGAACAATAAAAACAATTTGAGTAAAGGCTTGGAAGTGGTGTGACGTCACGCCACAGAATACGTCAGCAGATTGATCTTGTGTAATATTATTCTCTCTATGGTGGTATGTGGAATTTATTTTTGCAGAGCCGGACACTATCCTGGTGTTCACAATCTTCTATAAATTATTCGGAGGAGGAACCCGCCTTGCAACGCCGAAGACAATATGCGCGCCGGACTCGTCGTCATTGAAGCCTGGTTCAGGGGCTACTGAGGGAGTCCCGGACTAGGGGGTGTCTGGATAGCCGAACTACCATCATCGGCCGGACTCCAAGACGATGAAGAAACAAGATTGAAGACTTCGTCCCGTGTCCGGATGGGACTTTCCTTGGCGTGGAAGGAAAGCTTGGCGATACGGATATGTAGATCTCCTACCATTGTAACCGACTGTGTGTAACCCTAGCCCTCTCCGGTGTCTATATAAACCAGATGGCTTTAGTCCATAGGATGAACAACAATCATACCATAGGCTAGCTTCTAGGGTTTAGCCTCCTTGATCTCGTGGTAGATCTACTCTTGTAACCCACATCATCAATATTAATCAAGAAGGACGTAGGGTTTTACCTCCATTAAGAGGGCCCGAACCTGGGTAAAAACATTGTGTCCCTCGTCTCCTGTTACCATCCGCCTAGACGCACAGTTCGGGACCCCCTACCCGAGATCCGCCGGTTTTGACACCGACAACGGGCATCGGTGCCGTGGTCGTGCAAGAAGGACACCCGGTAGCGTACTTTGGCAAGGCCTTGGGTGTGCGCAACCAGAAGCTTTCGGCTTACGAGAAGGATTTTTTGTTCGTCATGATGGCGGTGGACAAGTGGCAAGCTTATTTGCAACGCGACCAGTTCACCATTGTCACTGATCACAAAAGTCTGTGCAACTTGGGTGATCAACAACTCGAGACAGATTTGCGATGCAAAGCAATGTCCAAGTTGGTTGGCCTGCAGTTTAAGTTTCAGTACCGGCGTGGAGTGGACAACGGAGCGGCAGATGCCTTGTCACAGGTGGGTGCAACACTGGATGTGGCCGCGCTCTTGCTGTGTCAGCCTACCTGGGTACAGGAAGTGGCCAATTCATATGCCATAGGCTCTGATGCTCAGGAGAAACTAACACAGCTCGCCATCCACAGTCCTGACGAGGAATGGTTCTAGCTACACAAGGAGCTGATTCGACGCCAAGATCGCCTTTAGATTGGACACAGCTCTGCGCACCAAACTGATCAGTGTGTTGCACGACAGCGCGATAGGTGGGCATTCAGGCAACACAACAAATTACCAGCGCTTGAAGAAGAGGTTTCTATGGACTGGCATGAAATAGGAGGTGGAGGACTATGTGAAACAATGCTTAATCTGTCAGCAGGCTAAACATGAGCATCACCGACCGACCGGATTGTTGGCCCCTCTCCCTATTCCCACGGCGCCATGGCAGGACCTCACCATGGACTTCGTCGAGGGGTTGCCAAGGTCTAAAGGGAACGACTCGATCATGGTGGTCGTTGACCAGCTGATGAAATTCACGCACTTCATCCCTCTTCATCATTCGTTCAACACGGCGCAGGTGGCGCACGTCTTTTGGGATAATGTCGTCAAGCTCCACGGCCTCCCCAACTCTATCGTCTCCGACCGCGACCGCGTCTTCACCAGCGCGCTCTGGCGAGAGATTTTCACCATGGCGGGCACTAAGGGAGTCCTAGATTCAGGGGTCCTCAGATGTCCTGCTTAGGTAGGCCGGGCTTCTTGGGCCGTACAGAATCAAGTTGAAGATCACCAATCGTGTCCGGATGGGACTTCTTAACACGTGGGTGGCAAGCATAGAGTCTAGAGGTTTCCTTCCCTGATAAACCGACCTTGTACAAGCCCTAGACCCCCTCTGGTGTATATATAAACCAGAGGGGTTAGATTGTAGAGGGCAACTCTTCATCAACATCGGAATCTGCATAGGCTAGAAATCTAGGGTTAGCCATTACGATCTCGAGGTAGATCAACTCTTGTAGTCTTCATACTCGTCGAATATAATCAAGCAGGAGTAGGGTTTTATCTCCATTAAGAGGGCCCGAACCTGGGTAAACGTTGCGTCCCTTGACTCCCTGTTACCATCGATCTCTTGACGTACAACTTGGGCTCTCCTACCCGAGATCTGCCGGTTTTGACACCGACATTGGTGCTTTCATTGAGAGCTCTGCTGCGTTGTCTGCAAAAAGTGATCCATGGCTCACCTAGTCATCAATTACAATATCACTTCCGGAGGGTGCCTGGCTTTGAGGCAGACCCTCCGGTTTGGCGGTTTTACCATAAGGGCCCGCATGACCATCGAGCCTGCAGCCCCTCTCATGGACGCCGGACACCGTCCTCGCATTGGCCCCAAGTACTCTGAAAAATTGGATCTGGCATATGTTTCATCCTTAAACGAACTGCTAGACCGCATCGCAGCCCTGGGAGTCTTAACGGACTATGATCAGATCGGGCTCAAGCCCAACCAGAGGGAAATTAATCACCCGCCGATCACTCACTTCGTGGCAATCGTCGATGAACCGACCACTGACACTTCCCTCCCCATATTGAGGACCAAGTATGTTCGGGTTCCCAAATCCCCTGACTCGGATACTTCTCCTTCGAAAGGGACTTTACTCCCACCGGACTCTGGATCGGGTGTAGGATAGCAAGAGCCTTTGCGCTCAACCGGACCCGAACCGGTTATTTCAGAAGCCATACCGGCTCCAAACTCGGATGTGGGATAGGATCTAAAATTTAACCCACCCACCCACCACAATCTATACTCTCCAAGCAACTCAGGTCCCCCAGATATATATGACCTGATGTATGCGCGGCAACAGCCCCAGGAAACGGTCCACCAGTTTTGGGCTAGATTCCTGCCTGTTAAACACAAGATCAAGGATTGTTCGGACGATGACGTGGTTTTGGTCTTCCACCGTAACTGCATAGATGAAGGGATATTGAATGCCCTCGACCGTCACCACATACAGAACTTCACGGAATTATTCCATGTAGTACAAAAGTACTGCGCGATGGAAAGAATATGGAGGGCCCAGAAAACTCAACTGGAACCCGCCACCGCGACACAGTGTGTGGCCCGGGCTAAAATAATATACCTCGGTGGGTCACCCCATCATCGGGCTACGGGTAGGAAGAACAAGCCCTTCACGGGACATAGCTCCGTTCTTGACGAACTATTGAACAAACCCCGCCCGATCCATACTACTCCGCACACAGTCCCAACCCATAGCCTCCGGGCATGTTGCGTACTCCGACAGGTAGCAAAAAGTGGAGAGGCTATCCTCGCCACAACCCCAGACGGATACTCATCGGAGAGGGACAACTTCAACGTCCTAACAGTCCTCGAGACTTTCTCTTCTAACAACCGGCGTAAACGGGCGCTCCGCGACCTCGCCGAAGTCCATCAAGTTACCGCACTGAGCCCATGGGATGACACGGCGATAACCTTTATCGCCGAAGACGAACCAAAGGCTCGGTCAGTCCAAGCACCCGCCGCCTTGGTACTAAACCCCAGCGTTGATGTTTTTCGGCTTACCAAAGTGCTCATGGATGGTGGTAGCGAACTTCACCTTATCTATGAGGATAGGCTCGACAAGATGCAGATGGATAGGTCACGCATCGAGCAAAGCAACACCACCTTTCGAGGTATTATCCCCAGCCAAGAGGCACACTGCTCAGGAAAAATCAAACTAGATGTGGTGTTCGGCACGCCTGAGAACTATAGATCCAAAGAATTGCTCTTCCACGTGGCCCCCTTTAACAGTGGGTATCATGCTATCCTCGGTCAGGATGCCTTCTCACGCTTTCAAGCTATACCTCATTATGGGTACATGAAGCTTAAAATGCCCGGCCCTAATGGAATCATTACAATCAAAGCTCTCTGTGCTGAAAACAAGACCGCAGCCTTGGCCCTTGAGGCACTATCTGAAGCCCTGGCGGCAAAGGAATTAATCGCTCTACAAACTACGGTGGATAGGGACGATGTGATCCTCGATAAAAGGTCCAAATCCACCTCTTTCAAGCTAGCAGAAGAAATAGTAAAATTCCAAGTGCACCCGACGTACCCTAATAAAATAGCATCTATCGGAGGGCGCCGCCTTACGCGCATTCCTATGCAAGAATTGGGATATTTTTGCCTGGCACCCTTCAGACATGACTAGCATCCCACGAAGACTGGTCGAACACAGTCTCAACATAATCAAAGTATTCAAATCCGTAAAGCAGATACTACAGTGATCCTATGAACCCAAGCGTCAAGCCATGGGAGAAGAGCTAGCCAAGTTATTAGAGGCTGGGTTCGTTAGGGAAATCAAACATCCAGATTGATTAGCAAACCTGGTCATGGTACCTAAGAAGGAAAAATCGTGGTGCCTGTGTGTCGACTTTAAGGACCTCAACAGGGCTTGCCCCAAAAATCCCTTCCCATTGCCTCGCATCGACCAAATCATTGATGCAGCTGCAGGACACGACTGTTTGTGTTTCCTTGACGCCTATTTCGGATACCATCAGATTTAGATGGAGGAATCGGACCAGGCTGCAACTGCATTCATCACTCCTTATAGTCTTTTCTGCTTCAATACTATGCCCTTCAGGCTTAAAAACTCTGGGGATACTTACCAGCGCATGATCCAAACTTGCTTGATAAAACAAATCGGCAAAACAGTTGAAGCATACATAGACGACGTGGTCATCAAGACAAAACACGTCAAGTCACTGGTGGACGACCTCTGCCTCACCTTCAACAATCTTCGAACATACAACATCCGACTTAATTTAAAAAAATGTGTCTTCAGAGTTCCCGCCAAAAAATTGTTGGGGTTCATTATCTCCCATAGAGGAATCGAGGCAAACCCTGCCAAAATCTGAGCTCTGTCACAATTGGCCATACCAACAGACCTAAAGCAGGTCCAGGAATTAGCTGGGTGCGTCGCGGCCTTAAGCTGATTTATCTCCAAATTAGGAGAAAAAGCATTACCATTATACAAGCTACTGCACCGCACTAACGACTTCAAATGGACGGACGCATCCACAACCAGATTGGAAGAAATCAAGGCCCTTCTCGCAAGCAACCCAATCTTGGTTGCACCCAGCGTTGAAGAGCCTATGTTATTATACATTTTGGCAACTAACCAAGTAGTCAGTGCCATCCTCATCATCGAATGAGGGGAGGAGGGACATAAATTCCCCACTCAAAAACCAGTTTACTATGTATCGGAGGTCCTTACACCTTGCAAATCCCGATATTCGCACTATAAGAAGATAGCCTACACAGCCTTCATGGCATCCCGCAAACTTCGACACTACTTTCAAGAGTGTTTGGTCACGGTGGCATCCGAAGTACCCCTGAATGACATCATTAATAACAGGGATGCCACTAGCCGCATAGCCAAGTGGGCCATCGAGCTATTACCATTCGAAATCACATACAAGCCATGCCGGGCTATTAAATCCCAGGTGTTGGCCGACTTCATAGCCGAATGGACGGAAGCCGAACTCCCTAAAGAGTACAACTCATACTCTAATTGGATTATGTACTTAGATGGCTCCAAAATACTGGTCGAACTGGGGGCTGGTGTAATCCTCACAACTACTGGGTACACAGTCTGCTACGTACTGCAAATTATGTATACGGACTCTAACAATGCAGCCGAATATGAGGTGCTCTTGCACGGTCTTCGCATGGCTGTCTCCATGGGTATACAACGCTTGGAGGTACACGGCGATTCAAACCTCGCAATTTCCTAGGTCAATGGAGAATTTGATGCAAAGGACCCAAAAATGATGGCATATCGAAACGCCATACCGAAAATGTCAGCTCGGTTTGACGGACTTGAGTTCCATCATGTCGCCCGAGAAAGAATCAGGAAGCCGACATCCTTGCTCGTATGGGCGCTAAGCGCGACCCCGTGCCACCCAACACCTTTGTGGAAAGGCTCTTTAAGCCATCCGTGGTGTGGCAGGGTGAGAGCGGAGAAGGCAATATGGACCTGATAACACCCCAACCACCGAACACACCGCGGACAACGTTGGGGATTCAGATATCAAGATAACACCCTCTGCTCATGATATAATGACAGTTATCGCTCCCTGGACTGAACCATTCCTGGCCTACCTTAATAGGCAGGAGCTCCCCGACGACCAAAATGAGGCGCGATGCATAGTTTGGCGCTTTAAAGGCTTTAAAGTGCATGAGGGTGAACTATATAAAAGAAGTACTATCGGAGTCCTCTGAAGGTGTATCTCCTAAGAAGAGGGAAGGAAACTTTTGGAAGAAATACACGCCGACCTCGGTGGTCATCACGCCGCAGCCCGCACCCTTGTAAGCAAGGCGTTTCGGATAGGCTTTTTCTGGCCTACGGCTCGTGCTGATGCTCAAGACCTTGTCCAACGCTGTGTGGGTTGTCAGCTTTTCGCCAATCAAAGCCACATGCCTCCCACCGCATTACGAACAATCCCCATTACTTGGCCCTTTGCGGTCTGGGGGCTTGACATGGCTGGACCCCTTAAAGGGGGAATCCATAAAAAGAATAACTTGTTGGTCATGGTGGATAAGTTCACCAAATGGATAGAGGCAAAACCAGTAAAAACAGCTAAGGACGGACCAGTGATTAATTTTATATCCGGCATAGTCCACTGTTATGGTGTCCTGCTAGTATAATCACTGATAATGGCTCTAACTTCACAGCTGATGAGGTGAAAACCTGGTGCACTAAGTTGGGCATTAAACTCGACTATGCATTTGTATACCACCCTCAAACAAACGACCAAGTTGAACGGGCCAATTGTCTGATCATGAGTGGTATTAAGCCCATATTAGTTCGCTCTTTACGAGAATCAGATAAGCACTGGGTTGAGGAACTCGATTCCATACTCTAGGGACTCCAGACCACGCCCAATCGAACGACCGGATATACACCTTTCTTTATGGTGTACGGCAGAGGCCATATTACCCTGTGACATTATTCATGACTCACCTAGAGTGCACATGTACGAGGAGAGAGAAGCCAAACTTGATCGACAAGACGACCTAGATGGACTTGAAGAGGAGCATGACGTTGCCAAGGCCCATTCCGCATTCTATGAACAACAGGCCAGGTATTACCAAAGCAGAGAAGTGCGGGCTAAAATATACAATGTCGGAGAACTTGTTCTACGCCTCCCTGAAAAGAAAAGGGGATAAGTTCAAACCTAAATGGGAGGGCCCCTTCATAATAGATGAAGTCCTTACTGGAGGAGCCTATCGCCTTCGCAACGCCGAGGATAATCGCCTTGAGCCAAACCCATGGAACGCCGCCCAACTCCGAAGATTCTACGCATAGTTCGGCCTCCTCAGGTCTTACTTTAAACTAGGTTTTTTCTATTTTCTCTCCCCTTTTCTTTTTTCCTTAATTGTATGTTCGGATAAACCGCATTGTTGGGAGTACGCATCCTTAAATGTATAGACCCAACATACATGGGGGCTTCTTTTAAAGAAGCATTTTGTTGAAAAGCTCATAAGCTCCTTTTTGTCCGTACTATCTGTTGCTTCTGCCTTTATATGCACCTCTGTGACTTAAGTTTTTGCCAAACTGGGTTGCCTCGCTCCTGTGCTTATACCCTACGTTCCCGATTGTTCGGCTAGGGTGTAAAGGGAGCACCTCCACGATTGATACAACCGGCTAATCCGGACCTGTACCTCAGACGGGTGAAGCCGAAAGTTAGCATTCTTAAGGGAATAATTGGTCGGCACATATACATCAGACTATGTCCGGATAAAATTATGAAATTGGTTGTCTGTACTTCGGATACGAGACTCACCCAAGGAAAGGAACCCCCAACGGAACTTTTTTCTTGGAAAATGTTTCTTACATTAAGCAGTAATATAACATAACTCCACCGAACACATTTTGTCTGTTTGAGCAATATGGCCAGATCGCCTGGTTTCCGACAATACTAAATTTTCCTAGTTAAACATAGTATACGGAAACACTCCAACTTGTTGGTTCGGAGGCAGAAGCCGAAGGTCTGCGATGACAAATTTTTCATACAATTCGGACGGAGATAGGTCCGGTCATAAAGTACATGGGTACATCGAATCGGACGCCTACTCTTTCTCTACACCATCAAGTAGAGTATCTAATTTACAATCTTGCTGTGAAAATTTCGCCGGTGTCATTACTTGGTCGTATACCAAGCTTACAGGAATTTCCTTGCCATCAGCCCCCTGTGGTCCAACTCTGGCCATATGGTTCGGATCAAGCCCGGTATAACACGTCTTCACCATGGCCCATGCTTCTCGATCTCCTTCACGGCATGCGAACGTCTTCCACAGCTCGCAACAACATCGGGCACCCTTGAATAGATCAGTCAATCCCTCCATACTTTCTGGAGGGATGTCAGAAGGCCATAGTGCTTTGGCCATATTCTTCATAGCCTTCCGAGCACGCTCGTGCAGCTTTGCCAGCTCCTTCAGAATGTCGCTCTTTAGAACAGGCATTTCCTCCTCGAGGCGGCTGGTCAACATACCTGTATCAACTGAACTATTATATTTTGCATTATATGATCATATCAGTAATCTGGATGGTTCACGAGCCATACCGAATATGTCGCGCTTCAGCTTCTGATTTTCTTGTTGTGCCTCCAAGATTTGAGCCTTTAAGCTCTCTATCTCTTCGACATGTTTCTTCACTTCTTCCTCTAATTTTTTACCTTTGTTGTAATACATTGGGGCACTCTTTATTTCTTCAAGCTCGGAAACAGCGGCATTCATCTGTGTCCGGCTTTCCTCGAGCTCCTGGGTCAACGCACTGTTCTTTTCCTTAAGAACCTGCGGTTATCAAGTGATCCTTAAATTGGTTTTGTCCACCTGCTTTAAGTCTCGGGGGCTACTACTATCTATCCATTAAGGTCATAAAAGATCATACCTACATATCCTTTGAGAACATGTGAGCAATCCCAGTGAGTCCGTCCCGGGCAGCTCAGATGTATGCACCTACAGTGCTCAGGGCGGTAAACTCCGGCTCCGTTAAGGCAGGGGCGCACAAGGCCTCTTTCAAGTGATGATGATTCATCGCACTCTCGACTTCGGAGTTAGTGACGGACATCCATCCGGCTCTCCGTGAGGCAAATGAGTAAGCGCTGCACTAGCATGAGCCCCTGTCCTGGTAGATGTCCCCGGCGCCGTACTGGCTGCGGCTCGGCTGGCTGGGATCTTGTCCACAGTTCACCGTATAACCCTCCTACGATAATTGAAGGAGGATGCGAATGATGATTCGGCTTCATGACTGAATATGAAATAAGAGGAATATACCTTTTCGGTGACGAAGCAGGCTCAATGGTGCTTCCGACTTCCTTTCGTTTTGCTCGACCCTTCCTCGGAAGTACTGGTGTTGGGGAAACTGATCCACGAACACCTATGGGACCGGCGGACCGAGCCCCTTTCGGTTCGGCGGGGGGCGGAGATCGCACGAAGAGCAGATCGAGGCGAAGCACACGAGCAGTTTACCCAGCTCCGGAGCTCTCCGGAGAGATAATACTCCTACTGCTGCTTGTCTGATTGTATTGAGTTCTTGCTCGGGAGCGCTGAGTGCTACCGTACACTCTAGCTGCTAATGAGACCGAGCGTGAGTGTTTTCTGGCTTCGAACCTTCCGAACCCCCCTCTACGTTGCGCATGGGCCTCCTTTTATATGCTCAAGGGGTCACCGACAGGTGGCAACGTAGACAAGGGTAAAAATGGAAAAAGACTTGCGGTTGGTACAGCTACCTGTACAGTGTTTCCTACCTAACCCTGACGACAGGGGACAAAGGCATTAAATGCCCGTCTATGTCGCCCAAAATAGTGCACAAAGGAACCGTTAGGGGCGCCACCGCTCGCCACGATGGCGATCTTGTCAGCGCCGCTTGCCACCGCGCACCGCTGGCTGCACAGCCTCTCGCCACGCGCGCCTGGAAAGGCCCCAGGGCGACACGTTGGTGGATGCGCTGGAGCGTAGGTACGGGATGGTAGCGTGCCGCGGCAAGTGCCTTGCCGCGGTCGTTGTCTTGTCACGTCCGAAGGCTTGTCGCTCCCCGGGCCTTGCCGGGACGCGTGGCGCGTCGCGGCAAACTCCTTGAGATGCCTTGGTGGGCCTTCCCGGCAAGCTCCTGTTGCCGGGGCCTTGTCTCTTTTGCTTGGATACTTTGCTCTTATGCCTTGGTTGGCCTTCCCGGCAAGCTCCTCTTGCCGGGGCCTTGTCTCTTTGGCTTAGATACTTTGTTCTTGAATGGCTCCACAGGAATCGTGGAGGACCTTGGCGGTCACCCGGCAAGCCTTCCCGCGGGTGGCTGCCACTGCCCGTGCACAAGTTCGGGGTACTAGGGTACCCCTGCTCTAGTACACCAACAGGAGCCCCCGGGCCTGGGGCCACACACGGTGCCAAGCACTATTGGGCCAGGCCCAAAACAGGGCACGGGCACGCGCGGCCTGGGTTACGCCGTATCTTTCTCCGTATCCACCGCGCCCTCCCGAACGGCACGCGTCGAATGCGGCATCCTGGGAGAGATCGTGGGTGGTTTCTTTATTCGGAAGGGCGAAATGTCCGCCCCCTCCCTCTTTATAAGCAGGGGAAATAGGGACAGTTCGCCCATCCTGCCGGTTGTTACTCCATTTCCCAAATCTCCGCCGCTCCCCCCTTCTTCTCGAGAGCAGCGCTCCGCCCCCCATTGCCACCAGCACCACCAACGCCGTTGATCTCCCCCACCACCTCCGCCATGGCTCCGAAAGCCGACAACGGGAAGGGCGTGAAGTCGGTCGAGGCGCAGCGGCTCGCAGCGCTGCGAAAGGAGCGGGCCCTCTTCCCCCCTCAGCTTGCCGCGAAGGAGCTGAGGGAGTACTACTACCTCTTCTGGTCGACGGAGACGCGAGCACATTCACGCACGAGGGTACTCCCGGCTGCCGCATCGGAACTGGCTCCAAACGGGTACCCCTTTTTCGCGCTGTTCTTCTACTGCGGGCTCTGCCCGCCCTTCTCTGAATTCTTCTGTGACATCATGAACACCTACGGGCTCCGCCTCCTTGATTTCACCCCCAACGCCGTTCTGACCATGGCAGTTTTCGCACACCTTTGCAAAAACTTTGTCGGAGTCCACCCAAATGTAGCCCTCTTCCGCCACTTCTTTATGCCCCGGGTTGAGAGAGGAGAGCCCCTTGCCGGCGGGATCGCTTGGATCTCAAGAGTCGGCAAGAAGGAAGCTTATCTGGAGGGAGAGCTCTGCAGCAAGTGGGAGGAATGGAGAGCAGAGTTGTGCTGGATCGTCGAGGAGGACCCGCAGCCATTTACTGCCCTGCGCCAAGCCTCAATAGTGCGCGGCAATGACTGGAGCAACGTGGCCTCGGAAGACGACAGGCTGAAGATTGCCGTCACCCGGATTCTTCGCCTCAGGCTTGCCGGGCTCACCGTAGGCGCCGTTGGCGCAGACTTTCTCCGCCGCCGCATCGCCCCCTTGCAGGAGAGGAGGAGACCCGCCTGGGAGTTCCAGAACTCGGCAGACATCACGAGGCTGCGCCCGGGCCTCAACTTCAATTTCACCGTCCTGGAGCTAGATGCGATGCTCCTAGAGCTGTTCAAGCGCGATCCTCAACACCCATTCGTGTTGCCAAGGGATGTGGTTCCGTTGTGCAACAACTCTTCGCTCGACCGCATCCGCGCAATGATGCCGCTGTGCGACTCGCACGAAATTGTCCCGACTTGGCAAGAGCCTACAGACGACATCCTGCGGGATTTCTTTGACGGCCTGGTAGAAGTGCCGATCCGCCCCGATGAACAGAAGAGCCTCACCCGCGACACCACCGATAATGAGATGCAGCGCATCGCCACCAGGCTGGAAGAGGTGGCAGCAGCTATTGCCACGGGTGAGTTCGGATTCACCATGGAGGAGGCAGAGGCAGTAGAGGCAGCAAGTCTTGCCGAGCACGAGGAGTTTGCCGGCGAGGATGAACTTGTCGGGCCCGAAGAGGAGCCGAGCGAGCCCGGCGAGGGAGAGCTTGTCGGGCTCGAGCCTTCAGGCAGCTCGTCGCAAGTCGAGCCCCCAGCTCCACCAAGAAGGCGTCTCCGCAAGGCCCGGGACATAGCGGAGCGGCAGACGAGCCAACAGCCGCCGAGCCATGCGCCACGCTCTACCGCGGCAAGCACAGTTGCCGCAGGAGCGCCTCACGCCGCTGCGGCAACTGGGGCGGGGTCTTCCCAGTCCACCGCTACTGCCCCTGCCAAGTGGGCAAGGGAACCTACTCCTCCGCCTCGTCGCACCGGAGGCGAGCCGGACTTCGACCTCTCCGCGCTCAGCTCCGACGAGGAAGAAGAAGAGTAAGATTTTTTGATGTTCTTGCAACTCTTCAATTCTGTTGCTTTGTCTTGTATCTGACTTCCTTTTACTCTGAACCTATTCCTTTTCAGGACGCTGGCCCAGAGAGCGGCGAAGAGAGCCAAGGCCTCGGTGATTGTCATCAAGGACGATCCCGCTGTGACGGCAGGGGACATGTCCGAGACCACCTTGCCGGACCCGGCAACCCTTCCTCCAAGCAGCCCCCAGCGCAGCCCCCAGCGTAAGTGTATTGTTTATTTCCTGCTTTCAGGCACGCATGGGTGCTCCTTCTTTGCTGATATCTGATAGCTGGTTTGTGCAGGAGCAGAGCAGCCTCACGAAGAGGGCCCGGAAGCCGCTCCCGAAATGCCATCTGCTTCCACTACACCGCCAAGGGAGGATTCCCCGGCAAGGGAGCGTTCTCCGGCAAGGGGTAGTTCTCCGGCAAGGGATAGCACCAGCGATCCTCCGGTGATTGAGGCCACGACTGCAGATCCTAGCACAGGTAATCCTTTTGTCTGAGAACTTCCCTTGGGTTCTTCTTCTTCTGATTTTCTTTTCGAATAATTGCTTGATATCTCTCCCTTTTCCCGTTTGCCAGATCCATCTGCCACGGAGCCGATGGAAACTGAGGTTGCCGGCGAGGAGGACGCGCGCAACAGCGTTGACGACACCGGCACCACCGAAGGAGAGGCCGGTGCTGATGATCCTGCCGGCGAAGAGGCCGCCAAGGCTGCCGCCGCAGAAGCCGGTGAGGGATCCGGCGATCGCACTGACGGCCCTGAGGCCGCAGGAGCGCCAGGCGCTACGCCGACCGCCGATCCCTCCGCCGCTGCTGCAGCGCCAGGCTCCGAAGAGCCCCAGCCTGGCGCCTATCTGAAGGCCGGCGACGGCATCTTCGTCAAGCTCCCCTGGGCTTCAAGCTCCAGGGCGCCGATCGAAGGAGAGATGCTGGACGGAGAGGTACTTGCCTCCGCTGGGCTGAAGTTGGTTGACGTGCCAAGCAGCAGCGACAAGCCTGAAGAGGAACGGCTGCTGCGGAAGCTGCTGTCACTCTACCGCGCCCGACAAGCCAAGCTGGTGTCCCGCCAGGCACTTGTCGTGAAGGCGGGAGTTGATATTGAGAAGCGCGTGGAGGAGCTCCGGGGCCTCAGGCAGGAAACTCTCCGGTCCTTGGCGGAGGAGCGGGAGCAGCTTCTCGAGGAGCGGAAAGCCTTCCTCCCCGAGAAGGCTGAAGCTGAAGAGAAGCAATGGCTTGTCACCGAAAACCTATTTGCGCAGGAAGGTGAGCTGGCGCAGCGCAAGGTCAATCTTGAGAGCCATGAGGAGGAGCTTGCCGCGCGCGAGCAAGCAATTGGCGAGGCTCTCAAGGAGGCAAAGGATGCTGCCGCAGCTGCCGAGGCCGCCAAGAAGGAGCTGGAGACGAAGGTGACACAGGTGGAAGCCGGTCTCAGGGCGAGCGGCGAGGAGCTTGCCGCGCTCAAGCGTGAGCGCGAGAAGGATGCTGCCGCTCATGGTGAGCTGCAGGGTCTTCTCGCTGAGAGGAGCATGGAGCTCAGCGCCGCCAAGGATTCCAATGCCGATCTCGAGTTGAAGCTGGCCACGTTGACTCAGACGCTGGACGGCGCCAGGGAGCGGGAGGTGGCCTTGTCGGAGAAGATCAAGGCCGACGAGGCGCTGCTGGCGAATGCTGCTGCTGCCCAGGACACCTTCAGGGAGACCGTGGAGCATTGGACCGAGGGTCTTGTGGATGGTGCCGCGGCCATCGACAAGGAGCTGGCCCAGCTGGGGATGGAGGATTTCGGGTACTCCTCCGATGAGCACCTCCAACCCAGCGCCAAGCTCAGCTTGTTCTTCGAAGGCGTGGCGATGGCCCTCCAGCGACTCCGGGAGAAGATCCCAAAGCAGCTGGCCGACGAGTCGCGCAAGATCTCCGCAGGGGCTCTCCAGAAGGTGCTGGTGAAGGTGGCCTTTCGCAATCCAGGCCTCAACCTCACCAACGTCCTCAGGTCCTTGCCGCCGGACGCCGATCTGGAAGCACTCAAGGCCCTTGTCGCACCCATTGTGGACAAGGTGAGCGGGATCAAGAGGGTTGAGGGCGATCGCGTAGATTAGGCCGCCCATTTTCTCTTTTCCTTGTCGCTGCTGATCATGTCATGAAAACAATCTATTAGAGCCATGACAAGTTATCTTGTAATATGACTCTATTTTGGATATCAATTTCTATGTTATTTCCTTTACTCGATTCCTTCCTTTGTACGTTTTTACCCTACGCTTTTAGGGAACTTGTCGGTGTAGGCACCCTTGCCGCGAGCGCTGAGTGCGGTACGTTAGCAGCCTGCTGGCGGTGCCGCTGCCGACAAGAAACCTTGTCGCAACTAGTCGCAGCTCACTTAAGTTGTTGAGCAGACTCGAAACAAAGTAAGGGCGCAACTAGCTACGAGTTGGTTCCTCCGCGCACAGGTTTTCCATACAAAGCAAGGTCGTTCGAGGAAGATAACTTAAAAGTTTAAAATTGATTGCTCAAACTTTGGCAACTTAGCTTTTCTGTCGTTTGCTTTCCGGTAAGGCGAACACTTCCTTGAACGATGCCTGGTCCACATCATTATCTCCTTTCCCCCCCGGCAAACTTGTGCGCGAGGGAACTTCCTTCCTTTGAGAAAGAGAAAGCAGAGAAAATAATGATATGAAGCCTTACGACTCGTTATTGCTTACCGGGGGTATGTGCTGCACAAAGTGTCAGATACATGCATGCAAAGAAATATAGATAGCATGAAATTGACAAGATGTGCAGAGCACATGAGCTTTACTTATGCACGGGATCTGCGCCCGGCTTTGTACAAAGGATTACATGCAACATCGGCAAGACTTGTACAAAAGGTGGTTGCCGAAACAGGTTCCGGCAACCGCGCCTTACGGGTAAAACTTACGAAAATGCTCAATGTTCCAGGAGTTGCTCACCGGAATGCCATCTTCGGTCTCAAGGCGGACAGCGCCAGGCCTAGTGACTCGTTTCACCCGGTAAGGGCCTTCCCACTTCGGCGTCAACTTGTTGGAATTCTTGGCGGACTGAACGCGCCGAAGAACAAGGTCGCCTTCCTCGAGACTTCTGGCGTTAACTTTGTGGCTATGGTAGCGGCCCAAAGCTTGCTGGTATGGAGCAGCTCGTACAGCAGCCTGAAGACGGTCCTCCTCAAGGAGCAGCGCGTCGTCTTGTCGCAGCTGCTGTTGCTCAAGCTCGTCATAAGCGAGCACTCGAGGTGACCCGTATACGAGTTCCGTGGGGAGAACTGCCTCTACTCCATAGACTAGAGCGAAAGGTGTCTGGCCAGTGGCTCGATTTGGCGTCGTTCTGACCGACCAAAGAACCACCGACAGCTCCTCAATCTAGTTCTTTCCGCACTTGCACAGCTTGTCGAAAGTTCTGGTCTTGAGCCCGCGCAGCACTTCAGCATTTGCCCTCTCCACTTGACCGTTGCTTCTCAGATGAGCAACAGAAGTGAAGCAGACCTTGGCGCCAAGATCTTGGACGTACTGCATGAAGGTGCGACTCGTGAATTGTGTGCCGTTGTCGGTAATGATCCTGTTAGGGATCCCGAAAGGGCAAACAATCGACCTGAAGAACTTGACTGCTGATTGTGCTGTCACCTTCCTCACTGGTTCCACTTCCGGCCACTTTGTGAACTTGTCGATTGCAACATACAAGTACTCAAAGCCCCCGACAGCTCGGGGAAAGGGGCCGAGGATATCGAGCCCCCAGACCGAAAATGGCCAGGATAAAGGGATCGTCTGGAGAGCTTGAGCTGGCTGGTGTATCTGCTTGGAATGGAACTGGCACGCTTCACACTTGGTTACTTGTGCAGTTGCATCCTGGAGGGCTGTCGGCCAAAAGAAACCTTGCCGGAATGCTTTGCCGGCAAGTGCTCTTGCGCCAATGTGGTGACCACATATGCCTCCATGTATCTCTGCCAACAGCTTTTCTTGATGAATACACTTCAATTTCACGCCGTTGAGTCTTCTTCTGTACAGTGTGTTGTCGACAAACAGGTACATACTTGACTGCCGGGCTACTCTTTCCGCTTCTTCTTGCTCTTCGGGAAGTTCTCCTGTCTGAAGGAAACGGACAATCTGCTGTGCCCATGCTGGAGCTTGCGGCTCGACAACAAGGACTAAAGGCACATCTGCTGCTGCGGGAACATCCGCTTCTACGGCAAGAACCTGCGGCTCAGCCGGAGCTTGATGTTTCCCGGCAAGCTTGCCGGAGTAAAACTTGTCGGAAACGTCTGCTTCAACGGAACAAACCCTAAGGTTTGCCGGAGCAGACTGCTCCTCAGCACACTTGGCGTCGATCTTGGGGACCTTCTTGGCGGCGGCTTCGGGGAGCTCTGCCGGAAAATAGTCACCAAAAATCAACTTCCTCTTCTTGCTTTGTCCAGTTGATGGTGTTACGGATGGTTGAGTCAGCTTGAGCACAAAGATCCTTGGTTCCACAGGTAATTTAAGTGCGGCGCACTTCGACACGCCATCAGCAATGTCATTCTGAGCTCTTGGAACATGTTCCATATGTAGGCCGTCAAAGTGCTCTTCTAGCTTTCTCACTTCATCAACGTAAGCTTCCATCAATGGACTCTGATAATTCTTGTTCACTTGGCGGACGACAAGCTGTGAATCACCCCTGACAATGAGCCTCTTGATCCCAAGGTCTGCCGCGATCCTGAGACCGGCAAGCAAACCTTCATACTCTGCAGTATTGTTTGTTGCTTGCTCCTTGGGAAAGTGCATCTGGACTACGTACTTGAGGTGCTCTCCGGTGGGTGCGACAAGTAGCACACCCGCACCGGCGCCTTGCAGCGAGAAATCACCATCAAAGTACATCAGCCACTCTTTGCTCGCTTCCTTGACGGGGATGCTCATTTCTGGAATTTCTTCATCTTGTGTTGGCGTCCATTCTGCTATGAACTCCGCCAATGCCCTGCTTTGGATAGTTGAAGTGCTCTCAAACTTAAGGCCAAAGCTTGACAGTTCCAGTGCCCACTCGACAATCCTGTCCGTTACTTCTGGATTTTGCAGTATCCTCTTCAGCGGAAAATGAGTGACGACTGTGATCTCATGTGCTTGGAAGTAATGGCGCAGCTTTCTCGAGGCCATGAGAAGGCCGAAAAGCAATTTCTGCACACCAGAGTACCTTGACCTAGCCCCCTGCAGAAGGGAACTGACAAAGTAAACTGGGCGCTGCACCATCCTTTTCTGCATCTTCCCTTGCGCCTGCGCAGATCCATCTTTGTCGGGACCAGAGCTTGCCGGTGAAGCCCCCTGCTTGTCGCTGGATGCATCTGCCATGGTTGTTGGCTCATCATCCGCCTCCCTCTCTGCCACTAACGCAGCACTAAACACTTGATTGGTTGCCGCTATATATAGCAGCAACTTCTCTTGTGGTTTAGGTGCGACAAGTGTTGGAGTGGAGGACAGGTATCTCGTCAATTCCTGCAGCGCAGCCTCCGCTTCCGGAGTCCATTTCATTGGACCTGCCTTTTTCAATATTTTGAAAAATGGCAGGGCGCGCTCAGCAGACCTAGAGATAAACCTGCTGAGAGCAGCTATGCAACCGGCAAGTCTTCGTACATCCTTGACGCGCTTTGGTGCTTCAATCTGCTCGATGGCCTTGATCTTGTCGGGATTGGCTTCAATTCCTCGCTGAGACACGAAGAACCTGAGAAGCTTGCCGGAGGGGACCCCAAACACACACTTCTCGGGGTTAAGCTTGAGGTTGATCTTGCACAGATTTGCAAAGGTTTCATCTAAATCTTGAATCGGAGTCGCCTTGTCCTTGCTCTTGACCACTATGTCATCCATGTAGGCTTCCACATTTCTGTGCATTTGCGGCTCAAAAGCGTGATGGACTACCCTTGCAAATGTTGAACCAGCATTCTTCAAACCGAAAGGCATCCGTACGAAACAGTATGTGCCACATGGGGTAATGAATGCGGTCTTCTCTTCATCCTCTTCTGCCATGAAGATCTGATGGTATCCTGAGTATGCATCAAGAAACGAAAGCAAGTCACATCCGGCCGTGGAGTCAACAATCTGGTCGATGCGCGGCAAGGGAAATGGGTCTTTGGGACAAGCTTTATTGACATCGGTAAAGTCGATACAAAGCCTCCATTTCCCGTTAGCTTTGTGTGCGACAACAGGATTGGCCAACCACGTAGGATGGAGCACTCCTCTGACAAGGCCTGTTGCTTCGAATTTCTTGATTTCTTCTGCGATGAATTCTTGGCGCTCCACTGCCTGTTTCCTGACTTTCTGCTTGACGGGCCACGCATGAGGACAGACGGCTAGGTGGTGCTCAATTACTTTCCTGGGAACACCGGGGATGTCAGACGATTGCCATGCAAACACGTCGACATTCGCCCGCAGGAAAGCAACGAGCGCGCTTTCCTATTTAGGGTCGAGAGTGGCACTGATGGTGAAAGTACCACCAGTGCCATCCTCCTTGGCGGACACCTTCTTGGTCTCTGGTGGAGCTGCCATTGCCTTCTTACACTTGCCGGTGGAGCTCGATGGTGCGTCCTCGACGGTAGCGCAGCACTCCGAAGAGGTGCTCTTGCCGGAGTGGGCATCAGAACTCTTGCCGGACTTGGTCTTCTTTGCCTTGGGAGCTTCAACGGCAAGTGGTTTGCGATCCGCTGCGGCTGCTGCTTCCCGGTAGATCTTATCGGCGCAGATAAGGGCATCCTTCTTGTCGCCAGGGACAGAGATGACACTTATCGGGCCTGGCATCTTCAGCACGTTGTATGCATAGTGAGAGGCTGTCATAAATTTGGCGAGTGCTGGACGGCCGAGTATCCCATTGTAAGGCAATGGAAAGTCAGCGACGTCAAAAGTGACCCTCTCAGTTCTGAAGTTCAACTCGCTGCCAAATATCACCGGCAACGTGATTTTCCCCTTCGGCTTGTTCCTTCCCGGATTGATTCCTTGGAACGTGCCAGTCTCTTTGAGCTCGCTATCAGGGATCTGGAGTTTCTGGAGTACCGCGGAGGAGATCAAGTTCAAGCCGGCCCCGCCGTCAACTAGCATCTTAGTGACCTTGAGGTTGCGGATAGTTGGTGAAACCAACATCGGCAAGCACCCGACCGCAGTTATGCGATCAGGGTGGTCCTCAATATCAAAGATGATAGGCGTGCTGGACCATTTCAGAGGCTTGCATGACTCGACGGGTGGTTCCGCTGCATTGACTTCCCGGACCCACTGCTTGAGCTGGCGGTGTGAAGTATGCAGAGAAGCACCGCCGTCAACGCACAGGACCTCTGTGGCTTTCTGGAACTCCTGCTCATCAGTCTCGTCATCATCCATATCTTCATCTTCGTCGTCATCTTCATCCTTGTCGCGGCCGTGGGGAGGTCTGTCTCCTTGCCGCTACTTGGCCTTGCCGGGCGTCCCCCTCAGCCGGGATGCTTCTTGCTGGCTCCTCCAGCACCTTCCTGGGCTTTCTCCTTGTTGCGCCGCTCGTATTCAGCCTTTTGCTGTTCCACAAGCTGCTCGACCTTCTTGCAGCTTTGGAGGTCATGGCCCTTGGTGCAGTGGATCTTGCAGTACTGCTTGTTGGTGCCGTCCTGCTTGTCGGTGACCGCCACAGCCTGGCAGTTGTTACAGCCGGAGCTACCAGCTTTGGCTTTCTTGGCGCCACCTCCGTTGCCGGACTGCTCAACGACTAGCACATCTTTGCCTTTCTTCTTCCTGTTGTTCCGCCGCCGGTTTTTCTTTGCCGGGGCGGTCCCCTCACTATCTGATCCTGCTGCTTCTGTATTCTCTCCGGGGAGTTTCCTCCCCTCCTCAGCACGCGCACACTTGTCGGCCAGGGCATATAGCTCACTGACGTCCCTGATCTTGCACATCGCCATCTCCTCCCGCATCCTGCGGTTCCGCATGTTCTGATGAAACGCGCTGATTACCGCGGCAGGGTGGACATCTGGGATGTTGTGCTGTACGCGGCTGAATCTTTGAATGTACTTGCGCAGGGGCTCTCCTTCCTTCTGGGCGAGTAGATGAAGGTCGCTTTCTTGGCCAGGAGGCTTGTGGCCGCCTGTAAAGGCGCCGACAAACTGATGGCATAGATCGGCCCAAGAGGATATGGAGTTGTCTGGCAAATGCATGAGCCAGGATCTGACGTTGGGCTTGAGCACCAGTGGGAAGTAGTTGGCAAGGATCTTGTCGTCCCGTCCCCCGGTAGCTTGCACCGCGATGGTGTAGATGCTGAGGAACTCCGACGGATGCGTCTTGCCGTCGTACTTCTCTGGCACGTCTGGCTTGAAATTCTTCTTGCTGGGCCACTGGACTTGCCGCAGCTCACGAGTGAACGCAGGGCAACCTACCATGTACGGCAAGTCGCCTGGTTCCCCTGGCGCATGCATGTCGACAGAGGGCCCAGCGCGCTGGTCGGATTGACGCCGCGCTTCTCTTTGGCGCTCGATGCGAGTACGAGCGTCTTCTTGCTGTCGTTCGTGAAGAACTTGGCGTTGATCGCGACGAGCTCGTGGATCTGATGATGCGGTGGAGTCGCTGTCGAGGTGGACCCGGCGAGTCGGCGATCTTGGCCTTCGGGGTGGAGAGTGCATAGTGGTCGCACCCCCACCGGTTCCGTCGCCATCGGCTCGCGCCTGGCGGTCCTGCCGTGG
The DNA here is from genome assembly GCF_018294505.1 of Triticum aestivum. Lineage (NCBI taxonomy): Eukaryota > Viridiplantae > Streptophyta > Magnoliopsida > Poales > Poaceae > Triticum > Triticum aestivum. The sequence continues at coordinate 701,007,543 of NC_057801.1, forward strand.
CAGTGATGTACTTAGCGGTCGCGGAGTGTCGCCGTTGGCGAAGCCGTTGAGACTCTGAATGGTGGCCCTCCATTGATCGGTCTTGTCCGCCATTGGAGGGTAATCCAGGAGCAGTTAAGCTCGCGCCAAAGCTTCTGCTGGAGTGGTGGGCGGTAGTGGCGAACGGTGCGAGGAGCGGGATGTGCTCGGACTTCTAACTATGTTAGAAGGAGCAGTATCCCGTCCAGGCGACCGTGTCTCGCTCGCGCCAGCATGTTGGCGTGCATGCTGGTCTTGAGCACCCCGAGATCCACTAGCTCGATCTTGGTCCAACAAACGTATGGTACTCCGAATACCATGACGCTGTCGGTCCTGTGCCTCCTGAGATGGGCGCGGAACATGTACGGACGCCGAGGTCTTCGCAGCCTTGTCCTTGGACATGGCATCACCGTGCGCTCCCTCGTCGGCGTCCGTTCTTCCGCCGGCGTCTACCCCACCACCCGCTTGCTCCAGTGGCGGTGGGATCGACGCGGATGGAACAACTGCCTCCGAAGCCTTCTTCTTCGGTGGCATGTCGATGAAGAAGATGAAGATCTAGCTCGCGTGAACGCCGGATCAGGTTCACACAATCTCGACGCCCCCTACCTGGCGCGCCAAAGATGTCGGGGAAACTGATCCACGAACACCTATGGGACCAGCGGACCGATCCCCTTTCGGTTCGGCGGGGGGCGGAGATCGCACGAAGAGCAGATCGAGGCGAAGCACACGAGCAGTTTACCCAGCTTCGGAGCTCTCCGGAGAGATAATACTCCTACTGCTGCTTGTCTGATTGTATTGAGTTCTTGCTCGGGAGCGCTGAGTGCTACCGTACACTCTAGCTGCTAACGAGACCGAGCGTGAGTGTTTTCTGGCTTCGAACCTTCCGAACCCCCCTCTACATTGCGCATGGGCCTCCTTTTATATGCTCAAGGGGTCACCGACAGGTGGCAACATAGACAAGGGTAAAAATGGAAAAGGACTTGTGGTTGGTACAGCTACCTGTACAGTGTTTCCTACCTAACCCTGACGGCACGGGACAAAGGCATTAAATGCCCGTCTATGTCGCCCAAAACAGTGCACAAAGGAACCGTCAGGGGCGCCACCGCTCGCCACGATGGCGATCTTGTCAGCGCCGCTTGCCACCATGCACTGCTGGCTGCACAGCCTCTCGCCACGCGCGCCTGGAAAGGCCCCAGGGCGACACGTTGGTGGATGCGCTGGAGCGTAGGTACGGGGTGGTAGCGTGCCGCGACAAGTGCCTTGCCGTGGTCGTTGTCTTGTCGTGTCCGGAGGCTTGTCGCTCCCCGGGCCTTGCCGGGATGCGTGGCGCGTCACGGCAAACTCCTTGAGATGCCTTGGTGGGCCTTCCCGACAAGCTCCTCTTGCCGGGGCCTTGTCTCCTTTGCTTGGATACTTTGCTCTTATGCCTTGGTTGGCCTTCCCGGCAAGCTCCTCTTGCCGGGGCCTTGTCTCTTTGGCTTAGATACTTTGTTCTTGAATGGCTCCGCAGGAATCGCGGAGGACCTTGGCGGTCACCCGGCAAGCCTTGCCGCGGGTGGCTGCCACTGCCCGTTCACAAGTTCGGGGTACTAGGGTACCCCTACTCTAGTACACCGACAACTGGTCTTCCTTTGGCCGCTTGTCCCTGGGTGTGGCTCGCTGAGCGCTGATCCTGCGAACCAAGGTCCAATGCGGCGGATAAGGAATGGGCCAAAGTATTTCTCTATCAAATACCATGTCTGAATACTTACCTTCACAAAAGGATAGAGGTCGGGGTAATTGGCCACAATGGCCACCTCCGAGCCATCAAGGCTCGCCTGATAATAAACCCCGTCTTTGAATTCCATAAATATTTCTGGATCCTCATGGAATCCGGGGTCCTCATTGCGATCGTGATCCTCTGGTTGGGGGCCAGGGCAGTTAATGTTCTCAACAATTTGCCGCTAGGACTATTTAAAAGGAAACCAGGGTGTTCGGTTAATGCATCTCAATGGGTAAAGAAGTACTGAACGGTTAGAAAACTTACCCATTCAATGGGATTGTACATGGAGAAAGCCTCTCGGCAATTTAAACGAAGGAGTCTTCTACTTTGCCTTTATAAAGGTCGGACAATTCCGCAACCAATGCGGCTTGGCCATCCGGACCCTTTCGCCTGTAGCAAGATGCGTCGTCCTCCTGGCTATAATTCCATAAGGGGGATATCCTGGATTGAAGCGGCTGGATGCACCTCTGTATCACTATGGCCATAACTTCCACTACGGAGAGTCCGGAATGAGTTAGTACCTTGACCTTGTTTATCAATCTCATCACCTCCGTGTTGTCTTCCTGTTTAGGGGACTTGGGGCGCCAGCTATATAGCTTCTTCAAGGGAGCGCTGGAAAACTCTGGCAGTCCGCGCTGAATAGGGTCCGGAAGAGGTACATCCTCAATCTAGAACCACTCCGAAGACCATTCGGTGGATCCTTTTTTTGGAGTCCCAACGGGGTAGCCGGATCCGGCTATGCGCCACACTTCGGTGCCGCCCACTTCAAAAATAGACCCGCCGCCCTGATGGCGGGGGACGAGGCAGAAGAACTTTTTTCCATAGTTCAAAGTGAGCATTGCAACCCAAAAACAATTCGCAAAGAGCAACGAAACCAGAGATATGTAAAATAGAACCTGGTGTGAGGTTGTGCAGCTAGATCTCGTATTGTTCTAGTAGGCCCCTAAGGAAGGGGTGGATTGGAAATCCCACAGCCCTCAAAAGGAATGTGGTGAAGCACACCCTCTTCCCTTGACTGGGATTGGGGAAATTCTCCGCCAATGCATCAACACCTATAGTGGTTAACCCCGCCCATACAGAGACTAGATCTGAGGGAGGGAGATATCCTTGCATCTGGAGTCGACTGAGCTAGAGGTGAGATACGGAGCAACTCTGCCAGTCTCCCTCTTGAGGGTCATGAGGACGTGAGGAAGAATCAGGGGCACTCACCATGGTCTGAAAGTTTTTCATGGCTTGTTCTGTTGCTTTTGGTGTGATGCGGGAAGACGGTTTGAAGACCTCATCTCACTTTATAGGCGTGGCCTGTGCCTATCAGGAATATTAAAATACAGGGATGACGGACCATTCGCATTCACTTGGACGCATGGAAATTGAAGCGACGGTAGGGAGGAATCATAAAGATTCGGCGCGGAAACTGATGCCGGACTATCATCAATCCGGAGTATAATAGGGAACCCGCCTTGCAAGGCCAAAGACTTGCAACCGTATACTACCTCGACATCGAAGGCAAGTTCGGGGGCTACTGAGGGAGTCCTAGATTCAGGGGTCCTTAGATGTTCGGCTTAGGTGGGCCGGGCTGCTTGGGCCATACAAGATCAAGCTGAAGATCACCAATCGTGTCCGGATGGGACTTCTCAACACGTGGGCGGCAAGCATAGAGTCCGGAGGTTTCCTTCCCTGATAAACCGACCTTGTACAAGCCCTAGACCCCTCCGGTGTATATATAAAGTGGAGGGGTTAGACTGTAGAGGGAAACTCTTCATCAACATTAGAATCTTCATAGGATAGACATCTAGGGTTAGCCATTATGATCTTGAGGTAGATCAACTCTTGTAATCTTCATACTCGTCGAATATAATCAAGCAGGAGTAGGGTTTTACCTCCATTAAGAGGGCCCAAACCTAAGTAAACATTGCATCCCTTGACTCCCTGTTACCATCGATCTCTTGACGTACAACTTGGGCCCCACTAACCGAGAAATGCCGGTTTTGACACCGACAGGCACCAAACTGTTGTACTCCACGGTGTACCATCCCCAGACCGACGGCCAACGCAAATGCGTCAACCAATGCATGGAGATGTACCTCCGTTGCACGATCCATGACGCGCCGCACCGTTGGCGTCGCTGTCTTCCAACGGCGGAGTTCTGGTACAACTCTACCTTTCATTCATCAATCAATTTTTCCCCTTCAAGGCGCTCTACGGTGTGGGCGCCATGGCCCTCTGGGATGACAAGACAACCCCGGTCCTCGATGCCGAGCACTGGGACTGGGGTGCACACACGACTCGTCTACGAGCATGGATCCTTCGTGCACAGCACCTGTTCAAGAAGCAAGCCGACCGCCATCGCACGAAGCGTGAATTCAAGGTGGGCGACTCTGCGCTGCTCAAACTACAGCCGTATGCGCCATCCTTTATCATAAATCGACTATGCGCCAAGTTGGCATACAAATTCTTTGGGCCCTTCAAGATTCTGGAACGCATTGGCAAGCTCGCATACAAGCTGGAGCTACCCACTAACAGCTGCATCCACCACGTCTTCCATGTCTCGTAACTCAAGCCTTTCACACCCAATTACTCGCCGGTGTTCTCCGAGCTGCTAGGACCACCGGACTTGTCCATCACCCACAACGAGCTAGTGAAAATCATGGAGCGCGGGATGGTTAGGAAGGGCGACCAAGCACTGGTCCAGGTCCGCATTCGCTGGTCTTATTCAGTGTCGGGCACAACCTGGGAGGACTATGAAACACTACGGCAACGATTTCCGGCGGCGAGTATCTGGCGCAAGACGATGACTGATCAAGACCAGACAATGCCTGAAGCTGAAGCACAAATGGAAGACGAAGCTTTCTTTGAAGAAGAGAGGCATGTCACACATGCATCCCACTCACCAGACATGAAGGCCCACAGGCAGAGTTGCGTGTGTGTGGTTACTTAAGTGCGTGTGGTAGGCAGAGAGAGGCATGTGTGTATTGTGTGACCTCTGTATCTCACCTAACCTTCTATGTATCTCACCTCCTTCTCCTGTACGTCACCTTCTTATTTCTCAAGCAACAAACTGAACTTGATCTATTTCCCCCGATCCACCCATGTTTTGATCCTAGCAACCCTGGGTTCATCACAAGAAAATAATGCATCTGACAACATATAGGCAGTGGCACGAGAATTAAAGGACTGGGATAAAAAAATTCTTGGTTTTTTTAGAGAAGGAGGATCACCCCCGGCCTCTGCATCTGAGCGATGCATGTAGCCATTTTATTAATTATTCACAAAGGACCTTACAAAGAAATACAACAGTAAGTCTGAAGCCACCGTCTAGACGACAACTGTCGCTACTCCTATGCAGGTGATGAAGGGATGCCGATAGTCCGGGCCTAATACCACAAACCTCGCAGCCAAGCCTAACATCTAAGACCTGAGGTCCCAACCAAGCCACATCCCGTGTATGGGGCACACACTGGTTCAGCGCGCTCTCAGAGGCCTCCGTCGCCAACTGCCACTACTCCATCTTTAGAGCTGTACTTATGCATCTGTTGGTGAACTTAGCATGCAATTTCAAAAAAATTCCTACGCTCATGCAAGATCTATCTTGGAGATGCATAGCAACGAGGGGGAGAGTGTGTCTATGTACCCTTGTAGACCATAAGCGAAAGCGTTTGACAACGGGGTTGATGTAGTCGAACTTCTTCAAGCTCCGACTGAACAAGTACCGAACGTACGACACCTCCGAGTTCTGCACACGTTCAGCTCAATGACGTCCCTCGTCCTTTTGATCCAGCAAGATGTTGAGGAAGTAGATGAGCTTCGTTAGCACGACGGCATGGTGACGGTGATGGTGAAGTGATCCGCGCAGGGCTTCACCTAAGCACCGCGAGAATATGACTGGGGGTGTAAACTGTGGAGGGGGGCGCCGCACACGGCTAACAATTGTGTTGTGTTCTAGGTGCCCCCTCCCCACATATATATGGGTTGGAGGGGAGGAGAGGCAGCCAGGGCGGGCCAAGTAGGATCCAATCCTACTTGGGGTTTCTCCAAGTGGTGCCCCCCTCCTTTTTTTCACCGGAGAAGAAAGGGAAGGGGGAAGAGAAAGAGGAACAGGGGGATGAACCCCTGTTTTTCCTTCTTCAATTCGGCCACATGCCATAGCGGGGTGCGCCACCCCTTGTGGGCTGGTGTGCTCCCCT